>NC_066543.1:7906845-8034345 GCF_024679095.1 Eriocheir sinensis
CTCTCTCTCTCTCTCTCTCTCTCTCTCTCTCTCTCTCTCATTTTTTGTTTCATTTTCATTTTTTTATTTCAAACTTTCTGCCTTTCTTTTTCTCCCTTCGTCTCTCTCTCCTTCTTATCTCTTTCTCTCCCCCCTTAAATTTTCCTCTCCCTCTCTCTCTCTCTCTCTCTCTCTCTCTCTCTCTCTCTCTCTCTCTCTCTCTCTCTCTCTCTCTCTCTCTCTCTCTCTCTCTCTCTCTCTCTCTCTCTCTCTCTCTCTCTCTCTCTCTCAGGTGCTCTCTCTCTCTCTCTCTCTCTTTCTCTCCCCCTCCTCGGTTAGTGATTTCTCTTAGCTTACATACACGCGGCTCGGGCTTGGGAGGCTTCCGTATGGCTCCCTATTGACCCTTGCAGACAAACACCCCATTAGCCTGGTGGCCGTCTGTGTGTGTGTTTGTGTGTGTGTGTGTGTGTGTGTGTGTGTGTGTGTGTGTTATCGTCCCCGGTGTGTATTACTATATTTTTTTTGTCATAATCGTGTTTCATCAGTCTCACCCCACCTGATCCATTCCCTTCCATTCCCTTCCCTTCCCATCCCTTCCATTCCCCTGTCTTCCCTTCCTTTCCCTTATCTTCCCTTTTTTTCCCTTATCTTCCCTTCCTTTCCCTTCCCTACTTTTCCCTTCCATGTCCGGTTCTTTCCTTTCTTTCTAATCCCTTTCCATTCCCTCCTTTTCTTCCCTTTCCGGTTCTTCCCATTCCTTCTCTTCCCTTCCTTTTCCCTTCATTCTGTTCCATCACATACCCTTCTCAACTCCACCCTTCCGCTTTCCTCTCAGTCCTTTCTCTAACCGCTTCCTTTCCCATCCGTTCACTTTCCTCCCTTTCCCCCTTCATTCCATTCCATTACATTTCATCCCCTCTCTTCCCTTCTATTTCACTCCTTTCATTTTCCTCCCCTTCCCTTCCCCTTCTCCGCCCCGTCCTTCAGTCAGCATATATCTGTCCCCTCGGCTCAGAAGAAAATTAAAAAAAACGCGTTCTCAACATGTATGCGTCGTGCGCCTGTGTAGCGTCCGACCGACTATGATGTTTGTTTGTTCATCGTTCTGTTTTTGTGTAATAGTTTGTTACACTCAGACTGGCAGCGATTTTTGTTGTTAGTCTGTTTGTCTGTGTGTGTATCTATGTCTGTTTACCTGCCTGCTTGTATCTGTCTGCCTTTTAATATCTATCTGTTTACCTATTCATTTTTATATCTATCTATTTTTGTTTATATTTACCTACCTAATTACCTACCCTTCTGTCTGTTTATCTTTCTGTCTATCTCTTTTTATGTTCATATTTATTTACTTATCTCCATACTTTTCTATCTATTTATCTATCTTCCTATACTTGCCTCTGTCTGTCTGTCGATCTATATTTAACTAGGTATCTATTTATATATCTTTTTGTTTGTCTCCATCCTTGAATATCTCAGTATTATCCAGGACGGGCATTGTTTTAAAATATTGGGAAGTAATGGACGCCTGCAGCCTCCTCTCCGCGCTCGGAAAACTGGACGCTCCGGAAATACTGCCTCGTCATCAGTGTGTCTGGTCCGTTCCATCATGCAACATTTTCGTCCGGGCGGGGCTGCTGCTATTTATGGAGATTTTTATTATTTTTTATTATTACTTGCATCCCCCACTCACCCACCCACCACTCGCCCACCTACCTTCACCTGGGGTTTTTTCCTTACGTACCCTAACCTAATCTAACCTCACCTACCCTCACCTCACCTCACCTAACCTAACCTCACCTACCCTGACCTCACCTCACCTAACCTAACCTAACCTCACATCCCACCTAACCTAATCTAACATCACCTAACCTCACCTCACCTCACCTCACCTCACCTAATCTAACCTAACCTAACCTAACCTCACCTAATCTAACCTCACCTCACCTCACGTCACCTAACCTGACCTAACCTAACCTCACCTCACCTAACCTAACCTAACCTAAACTAACCTCACCTCTCCTCACCTAACCTAATCTAACCTAACTTAACCTCACCTAACCTAACCTAGCCTAGCCTCACCTAACCTAAACTCAACTCACCTTACTTCACCTCACCTCACCTTGTTTCACCTTGTTCACTTCTCTAGGTTGTTATATTGCTTTACGTTACCTTGTTCTTTTTTATATATTTTTTATTATGATGTCTCACCTTACCCTACCTTACCTCATCTTACTTTACCTTTCCTTACCTTACCTTACCTTACCTTACCTTACCTTACCTCACCTCACCTCGCTTCACCTCACCTGCTTGTGCCATCACCTTTCCTTCCCTTACCCTATCTTACCTTACCTTACCTTACCTTACCTTACTTTACCTTACCTTACCTTACCCTATGATTTCCTTTTTGATGTGTTCTTATTATCTGCCTCTCACCTTACCTTACCTTATATTACTTTACTTTTCTTAACCTCACTTTACCTCCTGCTGTATCTTACCTCAACTCACCTTAGCTTAAAATTTCTTATCTTTCCTTATCTCACTTCGTCTTACCTGGTTCTCGTAGCATTCTCAAAATTCATGTCTCTCCTTCTCGCTCACATTTTTCATATATATAACTCCATTCGTTCTACTTTGCGTTTTGTCTCCCCTTTCTTGTACATCGCTCGTTTTTTGTTTTTCTTTTTATATTATTTTTTCTTTTACCTTCATTTCTGTTTGTATCGCCTTGTTTTGAAATGGCTCTCCTCAGAATTCTCCGTTTTCTTCACCATTTTACTTATTTTTTTTCTTATAATCTTTGCCCTTCCCTCTCTCTCTCACTAATCCCTTTACTTCCTCCATTTATCATTTATGCAATCTAGTTTTTTTCCCCTGATTCTTGTCATTCTAATACTCATCTGTTTCTTTATTTTAATCAACATGTCTATATATATCAATCTCAAAATTCACCTTTATCTATATAGTTTACTTTTTTTCTATTCTCCGTATTTCCCTTTTCATTTTCCCTGTTCCATTTTCATAACCTCGTCCTGAAATCATCAAAGAAATTCACCCCTTATCGTTCATCTTTTTTTTTTCTTTAGTTCTCTTCGTATATATTCCTCTTCCATCCTTATCAGCTTCCTCTCCTGCCCCTTTCATCGGCCACTTCCGCTCTCTTCCCGAATTTCTCTTCATGTCGCTAAATTATTCTCACAACTCATTTTTCTTTTTTATTATCTTCTTACTTCACTTCCACATGCTTCATCTTTATTACCATCCTCTCCTCCTTCCTCCCTTCCATCCTTCGTCCACCTCTTCCCTCTCCTCCCCGGCATAAGCTTTTTTATGTCTATTTTGAAGCTTCAGGTAAAAATTTTGTCATATGCAACTGAGCTTTAGCAAAATATAAACCCCGGCTCATCTCCTCCTTTTCCCCTCGCTTTTCCTCTCTTTTGCTGTCCTTCCTGCATGTCCTTCTCTTCCTGGTTCTCTTCCTCTCCTTCTCGTTCTCCTCCTCCTCTTCTTCCTCCCCTTCTCCTCCTTCCTTCCTTCGTCTCTTTCTATCTCACTTTTCATCCCTCATCCTTTCCTTCCGTGTATTTTCCTTCCTATCATCCTTGCTCCTCTTTCCTCTCCTGGCAGCCATACTTCATCCCTTCCTCTTCCTCCTCTTTCGCTCCCATCCTTTTCCTTCCTTCTTTCTTCCTTCCATCGCCTTCTACTTCGTTTCCTTTCTCTCTCTTCCTCGTTTCATTTGCTCTCCTTTCCCTTGTCCTTCTCTTTCTTTTCCTCCCTTTCTCTTCCTTCAGTTTTTTCCTTGCTTCCTTTTTTTCTTCATTTCTTCCTTCCTTCCTTCCCATTCATTTAAAATTCATTCATTTATTGGTGCCCATTCTTTCTTTTTCAGTCTACCCCCTTTTTTTCCCTTCCTCACCCTTCTTTAACTTCCTTCCCTCCTCCCTTCCTTCCTCCCTTCCTTCCTTTTATGTTTGGTCTCCTGCACTTCTTCCTCCCTTCTGCGTCCCTCTCGCGTCCCTTCTATTCTTAATCTCTATATACAGAAATGGAGCTTTTGCCTTTCCTTGACTTGTAATATCCTGCGACAGATCAAGTTTTCTTTGTTCTTCGAGTCCCGCCTTCGTGTTTTTCCTCCGCCTCCCTCCTGCTTCCTTCCTTGCCAGCGGAGGACAGGAAGCAGGGGAGGAAAAGGAGCAGGAGCGAGGAGCCTTGCGTGCGTGTGTGTGTGTGAGTGTGTGTGTTTGGCCACGTGTCTTACGGCCTTGATTGTGTTCCCTTGCTCCTCCTCTTCTTCTTCCTCGCCCTCTTCCTCGCCACTCTCCTCTTCTGTCTCGTCATCATCTTCCTCAGCCTCTTTCTCTCTCCTTCTTCTTTCTCTTCTTATCCCTTCTAATCGTTATGTCCCAGTAACTCCTCTTCCTTTTCATCTTCTTCGTCCTCCTCCTCCTCTTCCTCTTCCTCCTCTTTCTCTCTCTTTTCTTTGCGTCATTAATATCGTCTTGTTCTTGTCCTTCCTTCGCCTTGTCTGTCTTCTCAACTTCTTCCTCTTCACTCTTTCTTGCTTCTCTTTCTCTTTAATCGTTTCATCACTTTCATGTCCCAGTCCATTCTCTTCCCCCTTCTCCTCCTCCTCCTTCTCCTCCTCCTGCTCCTCCTCCATCTCCGTGTCAACCATCTCCTCCATTCACGTAATTCATCTCCCCTTTTCGCTCCACCTTTCCCATTTACTTACTTTTCACATTTATTTTTTTTTCTATTTTTTTACTCTCCTTTTTGCTGAGTCCTTCGTTCCCTCCTTTTCCTTCCCTCTCACCCTCTCCCTCCTTCTCCCTCCCTCCCTGACCTTCCTCCTCCTCTCTCTCTCCTCCGTCCTTGAATACAGTGTCCTCATGACGAACTTCCTGTATCCTCCACCTCCTCGCCCCTCCCTCTTCCTCCCCTCCCCCCTCCTTTACTCCCCCCCCCCCCTAAGCACCCTCCCCACTCTATTCCTCCATCCCCTTCTCTATCATCCATCCACCTACCTCTATTATCCCTCCCTTACCCTCCTCCCCCCACCGTCTTAGCGTCCCTTCACTGACCCATTCCCCCTTCCCTTCCCTGCCCTTTCCTTCCCCTCTATGCTTCTCTTTTCCCCCTGTTTTCCCTTACTTCCCTTCCTCATCCCTCACTGAACGCCCCCCCCCCCTTCCTTGACCGCTCTTAGCCCTTCCCCCTTCCCCCATTTCCCTTTCCCCTCACCTCCCTTCCAACCATCAACTCGCTCCTTCCGAATCCCTGCCACTCGTTAACCAGTTTGAGGGGAATCCTTACAAATCCTGACTGCCCTGAGAGAGAGAGAGAGAGAGAGAGAGAAGGAAAGGAGTAACATGAAGGAAGAAGGAAGGAAAAAAAAAAAGAAAAAAAAAGAAAACAAGAGATTTTTTCCCCGGCGTCTCCTTTCTCCTTCAAAACAAAGGCGACTCTTCTTCCTTTGTTTTCATTTTATTTTTTTTATTTTTTTCTTAGTTTATTTTTTCTCCTTTTCCACTGTTCTCTGCGTCTCCGTTTACTGGCGAGAGTCTCCTACGTTTTCTCCCCCTCCTCCTCCTCCTCTTCCTGCTCCATCTTTCCTTCTTTCCTCTTCTTTTCTTCCTCCCCTCTTCGTTTTTTCTCTCTCCATTTCACCGCGTTGCTTCTCCTCTTTTCCTCCTTTTCCTCCCCTTCGCTTCTTTTATGTTTTTCCTTTATTTTTTGTTACTTTTTCCATCCCGTGTCGCTTCCAAATCACTGTCTTCTCTTTATTTCCTCTCTTCTCTTTCTCCTGATTTTTCCTCTTTTTGATTTTTCCTCCTCTCCCCTCTTCCATTTTCTCTCCTTCCCTTCCTTCACTTTCCCGCGCCATTTTATCTCCTTGCATCACCGCCTCCTATAGTTTCCTCCTTCCTTTTATTTCCTCCTTCTTCTTCAGTTCCCCCCTCCCTCTTCCTCACCCTCTCTCATTCCCTTCTCCACCTCTACTCTCACCATCTTTCTTCCTCTTATTTCCCCTTTCTTTTTCTCCAGTTTCCTCTCTCTTTCTTCCCCTCTCATACCCTTTCCTCTTATCAATAGCTTCCTTTCCTTCAATTGTCCCGTTTTTCCTTTTTCACTTCCCTTTCCCTTCATTTTTACTTCCTTTCCAACCCTTCGCTTAATTTCCCCTTCTTTCTCTTCCCTTTCCACCCCTCTTCTTCCTTTCCGTTCATGCTCCAGTCCCTCCCGTTTTCTGCTTCATATCCCTTCAGTCATCCCTCTTCCCTTCCCTCTTCTTTTCGTTACCCTTTTCCTTCCTTTTCCTCCTCTCCCATTTCTTCCCTTCCCCATATCTTCCCTTTCCTACTTCCTTAACGATTTTTCCTTCAATTTTTTCTCAGTGGTTTTCTTTCCCAACCCTCCTTTTCTTTCCCTTTTCCTTTCCTCTTCCTGTCTTTCTCTTCCCTTACTTTTCCCTTTCCTCCTACTTCCTTTCTCATGTCTTCCTTTTTCCTCCTCCTCCTCCTCCTTCCTCCTCTTATGCATCGTCTCCTCACACCTCGCCTCCTCCTCCCTTCTTCCCACTTTCCCTCTCCTCCTTCCCCCTATTCCCCCTTTCCTTCCTTTCTCCTCCCCCACTTTCCCCCTCCTCCTCCTTCCTTTCCCCCGTCCTCCTTCTCCTTCCTTTCCCCCCCTCCTCCTTCTACTCCCCTTTCCTCCCCTTCTTCTACCCCCCCTTTCCCCCACCCCCCCCCTTGTGCTGGTGACCGAGACTTGAGTCGAGGGAAGAAAATATTTACGACATAGATTATTATTATCATTTTATCAAGATTCAATTTACATAAGTGAATCAGTATTGCCACTTACCACCTTCGCCTTCCTTCCCACCTCCCACTTTCCCTTCCTCCCCCCCCGTACTCCCCACCACTCCTGTCTTTACCTTCAATCCTTGATCTCTCCCTCCTTCTTTCCTTCTCCCTTTCTTCTCCTTTCCCCTCTTTCCTCTTTCGTCTCTCTCACTTCACCTTTACTTCTCCTATTCCTCTCTCTCTCTCTCTCTCTCTCTCTCTCTCTCTCTCTCTCTCTCTCTCTCTCTCTCTCTCTCTCTCTCTCTCTCTCTCTCTCTCTCTCTCTCTCTCTCTCTCTCTCTCTCTCTCTCTCTCTCTCTCACACACACACACACACACACACACACACACACACACACACATCTTTTCCTCACCTCACCTCACTAATGATATCTCAAACACACGATGCGGGCTTAAAAATGTTGAAAAAATGAAAACGAAAAAGATCTGAAAGCATTAATCTTACCTAAAACAATTTTGTGCAAAGGGAAAGAAGCGTGTTGGTGTGTGTGGGTGTGAGAGGAAGGAGGAGGGGGAGGAAAGGATGGAGAGAGAAGTAGGGAAGGCTAAAGAAGAAAGAAAGAAAAGAAGGAAGAAAGTAAGGAAAAGCGGCAATGTAAATAACTCGTATAATAGGGAGGAAGGAAGTGAACGAAAGTCAGTGTTCAGAGAAGGCAAAATACGTATAAGATAAGAAGTGTGTGTGTGTGTGTGTGTGTGTGTGTGTGTGTGTGTGTGTGTGTGTGTGAGATTGAGCCAATGGGGGGCCGCGTTGAATCGTTCCTGTTGGCGCCTTAATGGGCCGGGCTGGCACTGAGACTCACCTGCCTCCTCACCTGGCGGGGCTCGGCTGACGCGCTTACCTGCACCGGGGAGGCGTTTGATCCTGGGGAGGAGAAGGAGGAGGAGAAGGAGAAGGAGGAAGGCGAAAGGGGAGGTGGATTAGGAAGAGGAAGGGGAGGAGGAGGTTACCAAGGAAGGAAGGAATGAAGAAAAAGGAAAAAAAAAGATTGGCAGATTGAATGAATACGCGAAGGGATGAAAGATAATAAGAAAGGAAGGAAAGAGAGAGAAATAAAATAGAAAAATGGAGAGAGAGAGAGAGGTCACCCATCCACTACTAAAGCCTTCACAATGTACAACCGCCTTTGGTCTCCTGCCGTAGGTCGCCGCGGGGTCACTGGGCACGCCTCTCCGCCCTGGGGGTCCCGCGTGGGTTTAGTACAGGGCAAGGGGAGCATGAGGGGCCGCGGGGGGCGCTGGGGGGCGGGACTCAACTGAATGGTGGCGCGCCGTGAAGTGGTGTAGGTAGGGATGAGGAAGTGGTGTGTGTGTTTGTGTGTGTGTGTGTGTGTGTGTGTGTGTGTGTGTGTGTGTGTGTGTCGTAGGAAGAGAAGAATACCAGGAACTCCGACTTCTATTACTACTACTACTACTACTACTGGTCCTCCTTTTACTACTTCAAAACCACCACCACTACCACCACCACTACCACCAACAATAACAACAACAACCCCACCACCACCACCACTGCAACAACAACAAAGATCACAACAACAACTCCGACAAACAAGAGACGAGGAGGTCGCTGCCAAACCCTTCCTCGTTCCTTCCTATCGAGAGGCAAACAATGAATTTCCGGAGGAGTCATGTTTTGCCCTTCTGCAGCCACTGGGGGGGGGGGTGATGGGAAGGGGATGAGGAAATGACTGAGGAGAATTGAGGGGAAGTGAGGGAGAGGGAGTGGGAGTGGGAGTGGGAGTGGGAGTGGGAGAGGGAGAGGGAGAGGGAGAAGGAGAGGGAGAAGGAGAGGGAGAAGGAGAGGGAGAAGGGGAGAGGGAGACTGAGAGAGGGAGACTGAGAGAGGGAGACTGAGAGAGAGAGAGAGAGAGAGAGAGGATTCTGTGGTCCTCGTCGACGCTGCATAATGCGTTCAGGTTTTTTCTTTGTTATCGTTATCAGGTCGATATTCGAGGGTCATCAGCTCCCTTATCTCTCTCTCTCTCTCTCTCTCTCTCTCTCTCTCTCTCAAAAATCCTCGCCACCTCTAGAAATCTCTCCAACAATTCGTAGAAACTTTAGTATCACCACTGACTGACCTTCCTCCTTCTCTTCCTCCTCCTCCTCCTCCTCCTCCTCCTCCTCCTCCTCCTCCTCGTCAGATCCATTAGGCAGAGACCCCAGACAAAGGTGAACCTCAACCACGTGAAGGCGCCTTTGAATCCACGAGGAAGAGGAGGAGGTGGACGAGGAGGAGGAGGAGGAGGAGGAGGAGGAGGCTGGTCGTTGGTGGTAGAGGAAAGAAAGGAAGAGTTATATACGAGTAGAAGTTTGAATAGGCGGGTCGCTGGTCAGAGTAATTGGGCTTTTAAATAATTATAATATGTGGTAAATTAGAGCAAGAACAGAGGGGTAAAGGTGAGCCAGGGACGAAGAAGAAGAAGAGGAGGAGGAGGAGGAAGAAGAAGAAGAGGAGGAGGAGGAGGAGGAGGAGGCATGAAAGGAAGCATATAGTGGAAAGTCTCGTTCTTCCCTTTTTCTCCTCCTGCCTTTTCTTCTTTTTCCTCTGATCTTCCCCTTCACTTCCTCCTACTCCTCCTCCTCTTCCCCCTCCTTTTCTTCGTCCTCCCTCTCCTCTTCTTCCTCCTCCTTTCTTCTTTTGACATTCGGGAAAGTTCAGTAGAATTTGACTACATTGGAAAAAAAAACTCGGCTCGTTTCTCCCTTCATCTCCTCCTCCTCCTCCTCCTCCTCCTCCCTCTTCTCCTCCTCTATCAGTTCCCTCTCCTTTCCTCCCTTATGCTTTATCCAGTCTTCCCTCCTCTTCTCCCCTCTTCAAATAACCCTTACCCTTGTACCTCTTCCTCCTCCTCCTCCTCCTCTTCCTCCTCCTCCTCCTTCGCCATACCCTCTATATCTCCCCTCCTCCTTTTCCCTCCTCCTTTACATCTTACTTTCTGCTCCTATTCCGTCCCCCCCCTTTCCTTGCTTTAACGGGACGGGTCTGTATAGCCGTCTCACACACACACACACACACACACACACACACACACACACACACACACACACTTAATGAGTTTATATATTTATGGTTTATTTATATGGCTTTATGTCTACAATGGTACTCATGAATAGGCTTTTTATCTTGATCCCCTTTATGGTGTTTAGTCCTTACCTCCTCTTTATTTCCCCCCTTTTTTTACACGTATTTTTTCTCTCTTTCTTTCTCTGGCAGTCATTTTTCTCATTAATTCTCAGTATCTTAGCTATTTTTATTGTTTCTTTATATAGTGTTCTTGGTTTTCTTTTCTTATTTGTTTCATTGATTCCATTCCTTCTTTTATATATTCTTTTGTTTAGCTTTGTATGTTGGACTTTTTTTTTTACTTTTTCTTTTCCCCTTTCTCTGTATATAACTTATCATATTCTTAATTTCTTTTTATTTTCGTTTTCTTCTATCATCTTCTCTTAGCTTGCTTTCCTTGAGTTTACACCATGCCTTATCCTCCTTATGTTCGTTTTATTCATTTTTTTCGTCTTGAATTTTAACCACCTCTTTGTCACTCCCTCTCTCTCTCATCTCACTTTTCCTCGCCATTAGTTAATCTCTCTGCTGCTTCTGTTTTCTCTCCTTTTGCCTTAGCCTTCTTTCTTCTTTTTTGTCTTGTAAATCACCCAAAGACTAATCCTCTGTGGCTCCTCCTCCTACTCCTCCTCCTTCTTCGTCTGCGTCTTCCCGCCCACCATTCCTTCTGCTTCTCTCGTACCCCACCCACCCACCCACGCACCCACTCATCCACCCTCTCCTCCTCCTCTCCTTTCACTGCCTCGGGAAGACACACTGCACCCGCCACACATTGCAAATTATGTCCCATTTTCTCTTCATCACGCTCGTTTTCTTCGTGAGGGCTGCCCCATTTTCTTTTATGGCTTCAGCAGAGACTTAGTTATCTTCTTCAAGTGGTCATTGTTTCCGGGTGATGGTTGCGTGTGTGCGTTTGCGTTTTGCGTGACTGTGGGTGGGTGGGTTGGAGGGGTTTGTGTGTGTGTGTGTGTGTGTGTGTGTGTGTGTGTGTGAGAGAGAGAGAGAGAGAGAGAGTGTCAGTCGTAAACCGTTCACCCTCCGCTCACTTCTCCAATTATCCCTCATATTCCCATTTCTGTCTCCCCTCACCCTTATCTCCCCTACATCCCTATCAGCCCTTCTCCCCTCGTTATTTTTCCTCCCCTCCCCTCCCCATACCACTACTCCTTCGCTCTACCTCTCCTCCCATCCTTCACCATGCCCACTCTGTCTTCCTCTTCCTTTCCTCCCTTCCCTCCTCTCCCTTCCCCCTTCCTCCCCCCCTTCACCATGCTCTCTCTGTCTCCCTCTTCCTCTCCTCCCTTCTCTTCTCTCCCTTCCCCCTTCCTCCCCCATTCCTACACAGTTGTCCAGTTCTCAGGCCTCCGCCACGCCCTTCCATTACTATCTGGTTTAGTCTAATTTAGTATGAACGAAGGGAGGGCGGGAGGGAGGGATTGAGGCAGGGAGAGAGGGGTAAAGGAGGAGAGATAAGTAAGAAAATAGTGAGGAAAAAATGGCTAGAGTGGAAATAATGGTGTAGATTCTTTTATAATGACAAAAGTAATGTGTAAGTAAGAGGTGTTGAGAAGGCGTAGGGAAAGGAGAAAGGAGAGGAAATAACAAGCTAGGAAGGAAGGAAGAACTCAAGGCAGTGGAGGAAAACAGAGAAAGTGGGAAAATGGGAAGAGGATGTAGATTCTTTTATAATGACAAGAGTGATGGGTAAGTATGAGATGTTGAGAAGGCGTAGGGAAAGGAGAAAGGAGAGGAAATAACAAACTAGGAAGGAAGGAAGAAGGTAAGGCAGTGGAGGAAAACAGAGGATGTGGGAAAAAGGGAACAGGAGTAAATAGGTAAGAAAGGACATAGAACAGCCAATAAGAAAAGAAGGAAATAAGGAAGCAAAGCAGTGAAGGAAGTGGAAAAGAGGAGTGAGTGAAGAAGAAGAGCAAATAGCCAATACCCAACAAAGGAAGGGAGCAAAGCAGTGGAGGAAGATTAGAGGAAGTGGAGCGAAGCAACAAGGAAGGAAGGATGGAGGGAAGGAAGGAAGGAAGGGAGGAAGGGAAAGATGAAGATGAAGAATAACAAGCATGGATGCGATTGACGTTATCAGTGAAAATCATGACTGGGAATGACATGGCTCGTCTGTATGAGAGAGAGAGAGAGAGAGAGAGAGAGAGAGAAGAGGGAAGAAGGGATAAGAAGATTCTATTTTAGTTGGTGAATGATGAACAAAAGAGGGGACAGGGACTGGATAAAAGGGGGAATAAAGGAAGGTAAGGGAGGATACAGGGAGGGACACACACACACACATACACACACACACACACACACACACACACACACACACACTCTCATGGTCTTACCGGCAGCTCTTTGTAGCACACTTTGGCGCAGCGTAAAAATGCATAAAGCGTCGACGGTGCTGCCTCCTAGCGTGAAGTGGAGCAATTCTCTCTCTCTCTCTCTCTCTCTCTCTCTCTCTCTCTCTCTCTCTCTCTCTCTCTCTCTCTCTCTCTCTCTCTCTCTAATGCGTTGTTTGTGGGCCTGGGATACAAGTCGTCAGCGCATGTTGTTGATGCATGCCTTTGGGGGGGTGGGGAGGGGAGGGGAGGTGCAGGGGGAGGGAAAAGAGGATGCTGGGATGGGGTGGGGGGCAGCGAGATAGCAGGGAGGGGGGGGGGTACAGGAAAGCAGGGGTGGTCAGGAGGTTCAGGGGAGAGTAGATAGGTAAGGGGGTAGAGGGGGAAGGGGAAGTGGGGGGGAAAGGGGAGTAAGGGAGGGGGAGGGGAGGGGAGGGAAGGGGAGGGGTGGGGGACTGGCAGAGGGTAATGCAATGCTAAGTAATTCGTAGGCAGCCACTCCAGGGCATTAGAGCCTCAGGAATGTTAGTCACGCGCACACACACACACACACACACACACACACTGGAACACTTTTTTTTCCCATTTTTTTGGCATTTTTCCTTCTTTTTTTATGTTTTTTTGTTTTTTGCTTTTTTTTTCCAGTATCGCGTCGCCCAGCCCTGTCCTCCCAAATGACACTTGTTTTATTCGCTAGCTGTTTTTTGTTTGTTTGTTTGTTCGTTTGTTTTTCATTTGTTATTTTGTGTGAGAGCGCGTCAGACTTTGCGAATAAATTTGTCACACACACACACACACACACACACACACACACACACACACACACACGGAGGCTTATGAAGAGAGGAGAGGAGATGCTTAGGCTTTCAAGAGGAGTAAGAGGCGCTAACCTAACTTTGGAGCATCCCACTTTCTTCCCTCTTTCCTCTTATGTATCTCATCACACACTTCCTCACCACCTACTCACGACTACCTACTACTACTACTACTACTACTACTACTACTACTACTACTACTCATCCACTCATTCATCTCATAATCTTTTCGTCTCTCTTGTCTTCATTCTCTTTTCACTTCCTCTTATTCTTCCTCCTCCGCTCCACTAAACCTTCAACTTTCTCTACTTCTTTGTCCTCCCTTGAACCTTGTTTTTGTTTATTCCTTCTTCCCTGTTATCCACTCTCCTCTTCTTCCTTCTCTCTATACCCTTATCACCCCCTTTCCTCGCTCCTCCCTTCTTCACCACTTCACTAACTCGCCCACTCCATCTCATCTTCATTTTGCCATCCAGTCATCTCTTTCCCCACACTCCACTCATCCACCAATTCATCTTGTCATCCATCCATCCACTCCGCCCAGCCACTTATCTTCCCTCCCACTCACTCCACGGAGTAACATAAACACTCTTTCTCTTCCTTCCTCTCTCCTCTCTCGCATGCAAATTCTTTTTCTTTATTCCCGGGTATCAAAACAGTTCCTGAGGCTTTTAGGGAAATTGCACTTTTTTGCCCCATTAACGGTTGGTAGTCCTGGCTTCCTTGGCGCTGCCCCGGCCTTTCTGCAGCCTGGAGGGGGAGGATGGCTGGGACTGGGTATGTGAGGGCGGGGCGGGGCGGGTTGGGACGGGGCGGGGCGGTGATATGCGAAGAAGAAAGGGAAGGAGAAGGGAGTGGTTTAAGAGGAGGAGAGAGGAGGGGATGAATTGGGGAAATAAGATATGAGAAGGAAAAGGAAGAGGCAGGGTAGGGTAAGAAGGGAAAGGAAGAGGCAGGGTAGGGTAAGAAGGGAAAGGAAGGGACAGGGTAGGGTAAGAAGGGAAAGGAAGGGACAGGGTAGGGTAAGAAGGGAAAGGAAGGGACAGGGTAGGGAAAGAAGGGAAGGAATCAAGGTGGGAATGAAGATAAAGGAAAAAATATGGATCGGGGTGTGAATAATAAGAAAAAGGGGCAGTAATTTGAAGGAGAGACTATAAGATAAAGTTAAGAAGAAGAGGGCAAGGGAAGCGAAATGAAGAGAGGGGGCTGGAGGGAAAGATATAGTATGGGGTATGGTAGGAGGGGGTGGGGATGGGCGGGGTGTGGGTGGGGAAGGGGCTGTGTTGGGGGGGGTGATGGGAGGTTTGCCCCGGAATTAAAAGTCTTTTCTCATGGTTAATCCCCGTCCCTTCTCCCTCTTTCCTCCTTATTATCACACACACACACACACACACACACACACACACACACACACACACACACACACACACACACACACACGAGACGTTACTTATATACTTTGTTTGTTTCTGTGCTTCCATTCAGAATTTTCCTCCACTTCTTATTCCTCCATTTCCTCCTCCTCCTCCTCCTCCTCCTCCCTGCGTGTGTAAATCATAAACTCTTTCTACGTGTGTTTAAAGAGACGCAGTTGAACAAAAGTAAAAATGCTCAACTCTTTATTTTATTTTCTGAAAGGGAGGGGAGGAAGAAGGAAGAGGAGGAGGAGGAGCGGACATCGGGGGAGGGGAGGAAGAAGGAAGAGGAGGAGGAGGAGCGGACATCGGGGGAGGGAGGGAAGGAATGCTGGAGGAGAGGAGGAGGAAGAGGAGAGGAAGTTTGTGAAATGGAAAACAAGGAATGAACGGAAGGAAGGAATTAGGGGAGAGGTGGAGGAAAGGAAGGGAGAGGGCAGATGGGAGGGGGGGGGGGGGGTAAGTGGGGAAGAGAGGGAAGAAAACTTGTGAAAGGGGAAACAGGGAATAAAGGAAGGAATGGGTGAGGGATGAGGTGGAGGGAAGGAAGGGGCAAAGTGGAAGAAAGTTTGTGGAATGGAAAACAAGGAGTGGAAGGGGAGAGGGAGGAAAGCGCGTGGAAAGAAAAAGAAGGAATGGAAGAAAGGATAAACGAAGAAGTGGAGGGAATAAAGTTTGTGGAAAGGAAAACAAGGAATGGACGAAGGAGTGGATAAAGGAAAAGGAGAGAGAGGAATACGTGTTGAAAGGAAAACAAGGAATGGACGAAGGAATGGATAAAGGAAGAGTAGAAAGCGTGTGGAGCGGAAAACAAGAAGTGGAAAAAAAAGGCAAATGATGAGGTGGAAGAAGGAAAGGGAAAGCGTAGAGGGCAGAAATGACGAGAGTAAAGAAAGCTTGTGGAAAGGAAACAGGTAATGGAGGAAGAAATGGGGGAGAGGGAGGAGTGGGAGGGAAGCGAGAGAATGGATGCTTGAGGGAGAAAGAAGGAAGGGAAGTTATGTAACGGAAAGGAAGGATTGGAGGAAGGAATGGGTGAGGGGAGAGAAAGGGAGAAAGGGAGAGGATGAGTGAATGGCAGGAAGAGATAGGGAGAAGGAGAGTTGTGGAAAGGAGAGCAAGGAATGGAGAAAGGAATGGTGGGGAAAAGGGAGAGGATGAATGGGAGAGATAGAGAGAAGAAAAGCTATGGAAAGGAAAACAGGGAATGGAGGGAGGAATGGGTGAAGGGAGAGATGGAGGAAAGGAAGATTATTGGAGACACGGTTCTGAGGCTTCGTGGAGAGAAAGGAAGATGTGGGAGGAATAAAGTGAGTGAACGAACACACACACACACACACACACACACACACACACACACACACACACACACACACACACACACACACACATTAAAGCTTAAGTAGCATTTTGCAATTTCAAGCACTTTCCTTTTTTTTTGTTTGCATTTACGTAAATAATGTCTCATCTGCATCTCTCTCTCTCTCTCTCTCTCTCTCTCTCTCTCTCTCTCTCTCTCTCTCTCTCTCTCTCTCTCTCTCTCTCAAACCTGGACACACTTTTCGTTCACATATTTCAACTTTTTCTTTCATAATTAATACTTTTAAAAAACACGTATTAAACTAAACATTGCATTGACGTGTGTAGGACGGATAAACACACACACACACACACACACACACACACTTGATAACGTCCAAACACCTTATTTCAGGGTCACAATTCAGTGTTATTTCCTCGTTAATTTAGGGCAGATGAGTGTTAGCCTGCCGTGACTCATCCCCGCCGAGCCAAGCCACATTCTTTCCTTATTTGATCCCTTAAATCTCCCCCCTCTGTGTGTGTGTGTGGGTGGGTGGGTGGGTGGGTGAAGAAGGAAGTGTTAGGAAAGGGGTAACAGAAGAATTATTTAAAAAAAAAAACGGTGACGGGAGAGAAGAAATAGTAATGCAAGCAAGGGTAGAGGTAGAAGAGAAGAAGAGAAGAGATAAAAGAGTAAGAGAGAAAGTGGAGAGAATAGAAGAAAACGAGTGAAGGTTGTATGAAAGAAAGAGAAAAAAAGGCTGGGGAGAATAGGAAAGTAAATGACAGGAAAGAGAAATACGAGTGAGGGGAGAAAGGAGAAGGGAATAGACGTGTAGGAAAGAAAGAAAAAAACAAAAACAAAAACTTGGGAGAATAGGAAAGGAAAGGGTAGGACAGGAGAGAAAGGAGTAGAAGTGAGAAGAGAAACGAGTAAGAGAGAAAGAAGAAAATAGGCATATAGGAAAGAAAGAAAAAAAGAAAAAACTTGGGAGAATAGGAAAGGAAAGGGTAGGACTGGAGAGAAAGGAGTAGGAGTGAGAAGAGAAAGGAGAGGAGAATAGGCGAGAGGGAGAGGGCCTTGGCGGTGGTGTGGTCGGGACAGATGGAGATATAAACAATGGCAAGATGTGGACAGCGAGGAGAGCCCAGCATCCCTCCCCCTCGCACCCCCTACCTCACCACCCTCAGTATACTCCCCCCATCCACCAACACCCTTCCTCCCTCTACCGCTGCATATCCACACACCCTTACCCCCCTAGCACCCCAGATGACACGTGACTTCTGCAGGGGACGTCAGTAGTAGAGGAGAGAGCCGGGAGGAGGGAGAGAGTGGAATGATGGGATGGAAAAGCATAAGTGATCGTGGTGATGGTGGTGGTTGTGGGCGGATGTCGTTGTGGTGAGGAGGAAGAGGAGGAGGAGGAGGAGGAGGAGAATGTGAAGGTCCGTTTGGAAATAGGTTGAGAATACAAGAACATAAGACCACAAAGAGTCTGCAAGAGGCAATACAAGTCCAATACAAGGCAGCTTCTGAGCGAGACGGGGAAGGGAGAAAATATAGGAAGGACGAGAGAGAGAGAGAGAGAGAGAGAGAGAGAGAGAGAGACGTTGCCCAGGTTTCTTCACTCTCGCTTCAGAAATTTACAGTGAGAAAATGAAATACGCACATATTTAGCGTGTCTATTACTGTGTGTGTGTGTGTGTGTGTGTGTGTGTGTGTGTGTGTGTGTGTGTGAACAGACTTACACGTGATTTTCTCTCTCTCTCTCTCTCTCTCTCTCTCTCTCTCTCTCTCTCTCTCTCTCTGCGGTAGTGGTGGTGGTGGTGGTGGCGTTGCGTCCGAAGAGAGGAGTTAATTATTAAAGTTATATTGTCGAGCTTCACGCCGGCACTCACTGACGCTCATGAGGCACACACACACACACACACACACACACACACACACACACACACACACACACACACACACACACACACACACACACACACACACACACACACACACACACACACACACACACACACACACACACACACACACACCGTTTTTCCCCCTCAACGCCTGGTTATCGCTTCTGTGTTGGAAAGAAATAGGTAAAAAAGAATGAACGAAGGAGGGAAAAAAATGAGAATAAGATAAAGGACAAACTAAGAGAAAAATGGTGAAAGAAGAGAAATATAATAGAATAAGAGAGAAATAACGACTGGGTTGAGAAAAGAAAGGAATGGAAGATAACGAGGAATTAAAATAAATGAGAAATAGAACAGAGGATATTAGTTAATAAAAGGAGATATATTAATTGAGGAAAATTGAGATTGGAGAGGAAGGAAGTAATGAGCGAATAAAGAAAGTTAAGAAATATATATAAAAGAAGAGGGAGAGAGAGAAAAAGAGGAGGAGAAAGGTGAAACGGAGAAAGAAAGAGAAAAGACGAATAAAGGGAGAGGAAAGAATCTAGAATGAATGTAATTTTGAAGCAATAAGAATGATAATAGTAATGCTAAAGATAAATAATATGAGCAATGATGATAATAATAATAACGATAAAAATAATAATAATAGTAAATGTAAAACTCCAACAACAACAACAACAACAACAACAACAACAACATCAACAACAACAACAACAACAACAATAGCAGCAGCAGCAAAGCCCTTCATCGTATCGAAAATCAAACAATGGATTCATGGACCTAAAAAAAAAAAAAAAAAAGAGAGAGAGAGAACCCAAAGTGCAGTATTGATGTGTGTGTGTTTGTGTGTGTGTGTGTGTGTGTGTGTGTGTGTGTGTGTGTGTGTGTGTGTGTGTGTGTGTGTGTGTGTGTGTGTGTCATTCTTTTGTTGTCAGAAGACGCAATAAAAAGTCGTAACGGATTAGTAGTACATAAAGGAATGGGGTCAAAAGAGAGAGAGAGAGAGAGAGAGTTGCGTTAATATATATATCGGTGTTTGAGTCTTCTAAGAAACAAATACAAAGAGAGAGGAAAGGAAAGGACGGGGAGGGAAGGGAAAAGAAGGGAAAGGAGGGAAAGAAATGAGGTAGAAAGGAAGATATAAAAGAAATAGATAAAGAATAAAGGAAAAAAAGAGGAATGAAAAGACGAAAAAAAGAAGGCTGAAGAGAAAGTGCGAAAAGAAAAAAAGGAAACGAATAAAACAATTGGGTGAAAAATGCGCTGCGTAAAAGAAAATTTGCATAAAGAAAAGAAATTACAAAGCAAAAATAATGAGAGAAGAGAAAAGGAGCAGAAAAAAACGAGGGAACGAGAAACACAAAAATTAGGAACAAACAAAACAACACACAACGCTGGTACAGAAGAGGAGGAAGTGGAGAACAAGAGGGAGGAAGGAACAAAAGCCTGAAGAGTGGAGGAGGAAGAGGAGGAGGAGGAGGAAGAGGAAGGAGGAGGAGGAGGGATCGATTTGGTTTCTCGGCCCAAGATAAACGAGGTGCATCGCTTTGCTCAAGAGACGTGAAGCAGCTGAAGAATTTTGCGGTGGGGAGGAAAAGGAGGAGAGAAATAAGGTGGGAGAGTGAGAGGAGAAGTGGAGAAATGGAGAGAAAATGAGACTGGGGAAGGGGGTGGAAGCTACAGGGATGAGTGTTTGTGGGGAGATTGATAAATGGAGAGAAAATTAGGGTGGATGGGAAAGCTGGAGCGACGAGAGAGTTAGTTGAAAGGTAGATAAATGAAGTTGAAATGAGATGAAGAGATGAGAGGTAAAGGAGAGGTAGAGAAAAAGAGGTGGAAGTTAGGAGTGTAGGGAAGAAGGGGTGGAGGGATGAAAGAAGAATATATGTGAGGTGGGAGAGTTAGAGGTTTGGAGAGATAATGAGGAGGAGGGGTCAGGAAAGGTGAAGGGGTGGAGGTAGAAAGATTGAAGGAAGAAAGGAAAGGAAGAGAAAGTGAGGGAATTAGGTTATAAAGGAAAAGTTGTGGAAAGAGAGGAAGGGAAGTGGAAGGAAGGGATAGAGGGAAAAACACTAATTAAAACGTAAAAGGAAAAAAAGAAAAGTAATAAAGGGCAGCAAGAAAATGGAACACTCACTCAGTAGGCATTAACAAACTCACAAAAGAATAAAAAGAAAAAGAAAATCACATGAAAAACCAAAATCCGTTTAAACCTCAGCTTGCCGTGAAACAATTAATTAGTCCTTTGCATATGAAGGGACTTATTTATTTTCAGGGACAGCAGTAATAAAAAGACCTTAATGGAATGATAATTTCTGCCGACAAAAGAAATGTTTTTTTTATGTCATTGGGAAAAACTGAAATCTCTTATAGTCTTAATTGCATAGACTTGTGATGCCCGTCAGTCTGTCAGTCACTCCGTCAACCACTCCGTCAGTCACTCCATCAGTCACCCTATCAGCCACTCCGTCAGCCACTCCGTCAGCCACTCCATCAGCCACTCCATCATTCACTCCTTCAGTCACTCCGTCAGCCACTTCTTCAGTCACTCCATCAAGCACTCCGTCAGTCCATTAAGCCGCTCCGTCAGTCACTCCGTCAGCCACTCCAACAGCCACTCCAACAGCCACTCCGTCAGCCACTCCGTCAGTCATTCAATCAGCAACTCCATCAGCCACTCACTCGTCTTTATCAGTCACCAATAGTCTGTCGCTCTCCCAAACACTTACCTCAGTCTTCCATGTGACCTGCTTTCATTCTTTCCTCTTCTTTTCTCCTCTTTTTCTCTTGTAACGGGTAACCAGAGACGAGCGCTTCTGGCGGAGGGGTAGGGACACACACACACACACACACACACACACACACACACACACTCTCTCTCTCTCTCTCTCTCTCTCTCT
Source organism: Eriocheir sinensis (assembly GCF_024679095.1). NCBI lineage: Eukaryota > Metazoa > Arthropoda > Malacostraca > Decapoda > Varunidae > Eriocheir > Eriocheir sinensis. The sequence continues at coordinate 7,927,452 of NC_066543.1, forward strand.
CTCTCTCTCTCTCTCTCTCTCTCTCTCTCTCTCTCTCTCTCTCTCTCTCTCTCTCTCTCTCTCTCTCTCTCTCTCATTCCTGACGGTTCCCTCCCCTTTGCTGTTTCTCATCCACTTTTTGCTCATCGTAAATGAACGAGTTGAGAGAGAGAGCGAGTTGACCGCGATACGCTTCCCTCGCGGGCGATTATTAGATTTCACGTTTAATACCCGTATGCGATATTTTCTTTTTATTTGCAGGGTGACGTAAATCTCTCTCTCTCTCTCTCTCTCTCTCTCTCTCTCTCTCTCTCTCTCTCTCTCTCTCTTTCCTCATTTTTTTCAAACAACACACACACACACACACACACACACACACACACACACACACACACACACACACACATCCCATAACGCTCACGGATCTCTGATAACACACGGGAACACTATCGAGTCGTGTGTGTGTGTATGTGTGTGTGTGTGTGTGTGTGTGTGCGTAGCAAGGTAACATATCCATTCCCTTCACGTACACATTTTTCCCTCCCCTTTTCACTATCTCCCTCCCTCCCTTCCCTCCCTCTCTCTCTCTTTCCCTCCCCCTCTCCCTCATTATCTCCAGACCCTTCCTCCCTGTCTCCCATATTCTTCCTTTTCCCTCCTATTTTTCCATTTTTCTTCCCCTCTTCTTTCATCAACATTTTTCTTCATGTTTTTGTTTGCTTTTTCCCTATTTGTTTTCTGTTTTTTTTTTCTCCCTTTCCCGACACATTTCCTTTTCTTTTTTCCCTCCGTCATCGATTCCCTTCAGTTTTCATTACTTTCTCTTCTCTGTTGTCTCCCCTTTTCTATTCATCCCTTATCTTTTTCTTACATTTCCTACTCTTCCCTTACTCTTTTCTCCCTTCTCCCCTCTTCCACCTTACCTTTCTCTTCTCTCTACCCTCTTCCACCTTATATTTCTCTCCCCTCTCCTCTCTTCCACTCTATCCTTCTCTTCCCTCTTCCAGCTTACCTTTCTCTTCCCTCTTCCCTTTCCCACATTATCCCTCTTTCCCCTCTCCCCTCTTCCACCCTGTCCTTCTCTTCCTTCTCCCCTCTTCCACTTTACCCTTCTCTTCCCTCTCCCCTTCTCTTCCCTCTCCCTTCTTCCACTCTATCTCTCTCTTCTCTCTCCCCTATTCCACTCTATCCCTCTCTTCTCTCTCCCCTCTTCCACTCTATCCCTCTCTTCTCTCTCCCCTCTTCCACTCTATCCCTCTCTTCTCTCTCCCCTCTTCCACTCTATCCCTCTCTTCTCTCTCCCCTCTTCCACTCTATCCCTCTCTTCTCTCTCCCCTCTTCCACTCTATTTCTCTCTTCTCTCCCCTCTTCCACTCTATCCCTCTCTTCTCTCTCCCCTCTTCCACTCTATCCCTCTCTTCTCTCTCCCCTCTTCCACTCTATCCCTCTCTTCTCTCTCCCCTCTTCCACTCTATCCCTCTCTTCCCTCTCCCTTCTTCCACTCTATTTCTCTCTTCTCTCGCCTCTTCCTCTATCCCTCTCTTCTCTCCTTCTTCCACTCTATCTCTTCTCTCCCCTCTTCCACTCTATCTCTCTTCTCTCTCCTCTTCCACTCTATCCCTCTCTCTCTCTCCTCTTCCCCTCCTCTATCCCCTCTTCTCTCCCCTCCTCTATCCCTCTCTCTCTCCTCTTCCTCCTCCTCCTCTCTCCTCTCTCCTCTTCCCCTCCCTTCTTCCTCTCCCTCCTCCTCCTCCTCCTCCTCTCGTCGTCCCCTCTAGCTTCCCTTCAGAGAGAAAGAGAAAAAATGTAATAGGCTTTATCCAGGTAAATCAGTTTTTTTTTCTCTCTCTCTCTCTCTCTCTCTCTCTCTCTCTCTCTGTCTATTTATCTATTTATATATCCGTTTTTCTATATATCTGCCTTTGCCTATCTATCTCTCAGTTTTATATTCTTAGGTTTTCATCATCAACATCATCACCACCATCACCACCACCATCATCACCACCACCATCATCACCACCACCATCATCACCACAACTATCATCACCACTACTATCATCATCACCACTATCATCACCACCACCACCATCACCATCATCGTCGTCATCATCAGTGTGTCTGTCTGGTATGTGCTGAGTTAGTGTCGGTCTCTCGTTATTCTCTCCTCATTATTTACTTTGTTTAACTTTTCCTGTTCTCCGCCCCGCTCTGCTCTCCTCTCCTCTCCTCTCCTCTCCTCTGCTCTCCTCTTGTCTCTCGCTCTCGACTTAATTATGTTTGCAAGTTTGGACGTTGCTCGTGATTTTTTCTTTATTTTTCATTAACTTTGAACTTCGCGTCTGCATATTTCATTATTATTATTGTTATTATTATTATTATTATTATTATTATTATTATTATTATTATTATTATTATTATTATTATTATTATTATTATTATTATTATTATTATTATTATTATTATTGTTATTGTTGTTGTTGTTGTTATTCTCGGTGGCAGTGAGGTTGTTTTTAATGTTATTGTTATTCGTTTATATATTCTCTCTCTCTCTCTCTCTCTCTCTCTCTCTCTCTCTCTCTCTCTCTCTCTCTCTCTCTCTCTCTCTCGGATTAAGGTTAAGTCGCTCTGGTTGGGCCGCAATGTTTATGTGGTCTGTTATTCTATGTAGATTCTCTCTCTCTCTCTCTCTCTCTCTCTCTCTCTCTCTCTCTCTCTCTCTCTCTCTCTCTCTCTCTCTCTCTCTCTCTCTCCCCCCCCCCCCTGACGTGAATGGGGGCGATAGAAGTCAGGTATTGCCACTTGTCACGAATACTTTAAAGGCGAGATCCTCTTCACTTATATACTTTTTATCTCGTTTGTCCTTTCTTCCATTTCCTCCTCCTCTTCCTCTTCCTCCTCCTCCTCCTCCTCCTCCTCCTCCTCCTCCTCCTCCTCCTCCTACTCCTGGTCTTAGTATTTTCCTCTTCGTCCTTTTTGCCTTTTTCCTCGTTCTTGTATCTGTCTTCATATTTCTCTTCTTTCTCGTATATTTTTTCCTTATTATTTATCCTGCAGTTGTTTTTCTTTCTCTTTGTCATGTCCTGTATTTTTATTTTATTTTTTCTGTCTCTCCTCCATTAGCTTTTCGTCCTCCACCTTTTCTTTTCCTTTCTTCTCATTTTCCTTCTTCGCCTCCTCCTCCCTTTCTCTTCCTCTTACTCCTTTTTCCTCTCCCCTTCTTCTCGATCGGGTGTACTGTATTTTTTTTTTCTACACAGATATAATATTCTTTTTCGGTAAGCTTGAAATGAACTATTAGTGAATCATTATTATTTTCCCATCTGCATTTCTTCTCATTAAATTATAGGCGAAAACGAAAACGGGAGGAAGGGGTGAACGATAACAAAGAAAACGGGGAGAGGAGGGGTGAACGATGACAAAGAAAACGGGGAGAGGAGGAGCGAACGATAACAAAGAAAACGGGGAGAGGAGGGGTGAACGATAACAAAGAAAAGAAGCAAACAGATGGATGGATAACCGCGCTGACCCGTAGACAAAGACTGAAGGAGGGGAGAGAAGGGCCGAGGGAGAGAAGAGAGGAGGAGAAGGAAATGACGGGGAGGGAAGAGATGGGCTGAGGGAGAGAAGAGCGGAGAAGAAAATGATGGAGAGGAGAGAGAAGAGAGTAGGTGAAGGATATGGTAGTGAGGGGAGAGAAGGGCTGAGGGAGAGGAGGGACTAGGAAATGATGATGTGACAATTCCGTGATTCTGCCACTCGTATTGCGGGGTCTCTGTGTCCCCTGTGTGTCTGTCCTGTGTGTGGCGGATGTGGCGGCGGTGTGGCAGTGTTGTGTAATAGTGAACGTGATGATGTAAGTCTGTGTGTGTGGGTGGGGAGATGGTTGGCAGGTGGGTGTGGGTGGGTGGGGAGGTGGTTGGCAGGTGGGTGTGGGTGGGTGTTTAGTCGGACGATACGGCGCTTAATAGCTTAATGGCACACCAAGGAGTTACGTGAACAACATAAGCCGTAGCAGCAGCAATAACAGAACAAACAATTGAGGTTTCTATTACTATATATGCTATTGAATATAATACTACCCTTACTACTACTATTACTACTACTCTCTACTTCTACTGCTATGGCTACTACTGCTACTATAAGGCAAACTCATCGTAGAACAAAAGAACAAAAAGTGCAGAGGAAAAATGTTTTCAAAGGGAAAACGAGCTATTATCTGACGTGGCCGAGAGAGAGAGAGAGAGAGAGAGAGAGGTTAAGTATGGTTATCTGTAAAGTTGTACCTGTCTCTATTTTCAAAAGTCCTCGGGAGGGGTGTAATTCCCGTCAGCGGTGGTCGTGGCGAGCGGGAACACGTGTTAGTCGTTTCGTGGTCGTCACGCTGTGGTCGTTCTGGTTGTGTACGCGGCGGGCGTCACTTTGCTGACACTCTCCTTACCCAATTTGTGTTCCAGGTGACAGTGTTACAGTGTTACAGACAAGTGTTTCATGCCATGTGGCGGTGACTCTGAGGTGCAGGACGCCCATGTGGCCCCGCCCCGCCACTCGCGCCCACCTGCCCTTGTGGCAGCTGAAATCCAGGCCGGCATGGCGGCCCGCGGACCTTGGCGGCGGTGTGTGAGGGGACCGCTCTAGGGCGGAGGCGTGGGGCTGGCGCGGGCGTGCTGAGCCGGCCAAGGATGGTGGCCGGGGGCGTGCAGAGCGTGGAGGAGGGCGCCCTCTACGCCACCCACCCCTCATACTACCCCCAGTTTTACTCCACTCTCCTCCCTCCTGCGCCCCCGGGCTCCTACTCCTCCTCCAACTACTCCTCCTCCACTTACTCCTCCTCTGGCCAGTCTTCAGACTACTCGTGGCTGAAGCTAGAGGGGGGGCCCGGGGGGTGCCGCCCCTCACCTACCGGCCGCACGCGCCACCCGCGGTGCACCTGCCCGTCGCCTGAGGCCCTGCGGCAGGCGCGGCGGGCCCTGGCGGCGCGGCGGGCACGCGTAGCCCGCGACCCTCGCTGCACCTGCCCCAGCCCAACCCTCAGCCGTGACCCCAGCCCGTGGGGGGGAGGCTCCCCATCGCCCCCCTCCACCCCAGCCACAGCCTCCCCGCCCCCCAGACACCCCCGTTGCACCTGCCCTGAACCTGACCTGACACACAGGCTCTCGGCCGCTCGGAGGGCACGCTCTGCTCGGGACCTGCGATGTACCTGTCCCACCACTGGCACGCCTACCCCCACTCCCACCCCGCCACCCCACTCCCAGGAGCCCACCTGCACATGTCAGCCGCCGCTCAGCACTCAGCCGCAGCAACCGCTGACGCGTCGCGCCTCCAAGAGCCGCCTGGTGCACGCAGTGCTGCTCAACAGCCCCGGCAACACCGCCATCAGCACTGAACATGGCGACTTCGTGCCGCTGTCCGATGCTCCCACTAAGATCTCGGAGTCTCCGAATCTCAGCAAGACGCGGGCCAAGGCAAAGAAGCAAAAGGAGAAAAGTAAAGGCAAAGGCGCTAAAAGCGACGAGGATACCAAGAGCGGAGATGGCGGCGAGGACTCTTCTCAGCCGGCGTCTCCTGCACGCCGCGTGAAGGATAAACTCTGCCACCTACGACACAAGATGGTGAGCGGTGTGGCTGCCCTGACCTCATCCCGCCCCCACAGCAGGGAGGGGGACGGCCACACCTGTCGCTGTGAGAGTAGCGGCGAGGGCGGCCTGCGTGTTCGAGCACCTGGAACTGTCACGAGGGTGTTGCCGGCGCCCGCCCCGACGCCTGTAGATTTGACGCCTCAGGGAGACGGAGGATTCCCCACGGTTAGTGAACAGCGCCCAGCGGAAGGGTCCTTCCCAGTGGAAGACCTTCCCCAGCCTATCTTGGAGGGTGTGTGTTCCCCCTTGGGCGAGGTGCCGCCTCTCAGCCCTCCTGAGGAGGCGGTCACACCCTTTCCCCGGCAGCCCTCCTCCCTATCTCAGAGTATGTATAGTCACACCCCTTTAGCCTCATCTTACCTCACATTGGAAGGTCACAGGAGCCCTGGGTTCATTGCTCGAGGCCTGCGGGACCTGCAGAGGCTGAGTGCCTCCCATGGACACCTCTATTCTCCTGAAAGTGCTGCCTTAAGCAGGACGAAATCACTTGAGCTTTGTGATAAGGATTCGCAAGAGGGAGAAACCGAAAGCTCTGCACCCTCCTCAAGAGGCTCCGTGATCCACCTGCCGCCTGCGTCGTCTCCTGCTCAGTGTTGGACCAAACAAGTCCTGCCGCAGTCATCGGGGTGCAGGTTGCAGACTGGCGGCGACACTGTGTACATATCAACGCCCTGCATCAGCACCAACACTAGTGTGTCCACGGCCCTCGGCAGCAGCAGGATCAGCGCGGCGAGGTCTGTGGACAAAGTGCCGGAGGCCGGGACGGGGCCGGACTATGAGAATGTGGTGTTCCATGACTCAGGGCGCTACGTGATGCTGAGCAAGAGGCTGCTGGACAAGTGGCAGCTGTCCTACGAGGCGTGTCTGCCCCCCGAGCACACCGCCACACAGCCTCAGAGGGCGCTGCACGGCGAAGGCGGCATCCCGACTGTGACGGTGACTGAGAACGTTCAAGTGTCTACCGCGTTGCCTTGTGATGAACGAGAATCAGACAATGTTGCCTTAACTCTGACGCCTCCCTCGGCCACCTCCACCTCCACTACCTCCACTACTGCCACTCACCGCACCTCCCACCCCTCGCTGCTCTCCACCTTCACCCACTCCACCAACACCATCACTTCTCTGTCGTCAACGCCGTCATACTCCTCCCTCAACCAAAGCTTCCTAGACATGACCCTTCAGTTCCCTGAGGTGCCGGCGCCGCCGCGCCTCTCCTTGTACCAGTCGTCAGTCTTGCCGTCACCGCCCACCGCCGTCACCTCCCTCATCAACCTATGCTCGTCCACTTCCACCTTCGCCCCCTCCACACCCCTGCAGGCGCACCCCAGCCCCTCCTCGCCGTTGCTGTCGCCCGCCTCCACACTGCACCACCTCGCTACGCAGCACGTCGGCGGCCTGGTGGAGGAGACGCACCACTCCCTGCCTCGGGACGCCAAGCTCGCGGTCCCCAAAACAGACACGCCGCGGAGGGGCCGCGAGGAGTACCGTTCGTTCAGGAGCCTGGCCCCTGCCGCGCCTGCCCACGTGCGGCGACACAGTGACGTCACCTCCACGTACTTCAGCAGGAAAGGTAAGTCCCAGCAGAGCCACACTGAGCCACAACCATGCCTGCAGGGAGCCGCTGGCACCCCCCTCCTGAGGCACCAGATGCAGGGTATAATCCCCCCCCCCCCCTTATCTCTCTCTCTCTCTCTCTCTCTCTCTCTCTCTCTCTCTCTCTCTCTCTCTCTCTCTCTCTCTCTCTCTCTCTCTCTCTCTCTCTCTCCGGTAACCTTATTTTTCACTCTTTCCTCTTCATCTTCCTCCTCTTGTTTCACCCTCGCCTTTGATTTACTTTTTTTCACCTCTTCTCTTTCACATTCTCTCTCTCTCTCTCTCTCTCTCTCTCTCTCTCTCTCTCTCTCTCTCTCTCTCTCTCTCTCTCTCTCTCTCTCTCTCTCTCTCTCTCTCTCTCTCCCCCCCCCACGTCGCATTTCAACCCCCGCCGCCTCACGTAAGTACAGTCTATCGTTTACGCTTTGTGTGTCGCCCTGTGCTTCAAGCTTCAGCCACGGACGGTAAGGACTGGCCGGGATGTTTGCAGGCCTCATTATTGCCGTGTTTGTAGACTCGTAGTGTGCAGTGTTTTTAGAGTAAGTTACGAGAACAAACATAAAGAAGAGTGCTTTTGTTGAATATTTGATCATTGTGACTGTGTGTGTGTGTGTGTGTGTGTGTGTGTGTGTGTGTGTGTGCAGTTGATTAATCACGGCTCTTTTTTCCCCCAGGTGAGTGGCGGAGACGTCATCCCGGCCCACCAGGTAAATAATATCATTCCGTTTGGTGCTTAGAGCCGCCAGCACCTGCACCGCACCGCCTGCCATCCTGCCTGCCACTCGCCTCCACCACACCACCACACAACTCCATCACACATTTCACAAATCTGTATCATACCACACCACACACCTCTCGTCTCCACCACACCACACACCTCCACACACCACACAACTCCATCACAAATCATTATCATGCCACACCACACATCTCTCGTCTCCACCACACCACACTCTACCACAACACACACCATATACCTCCTTTGCCACAACACACACCCGTACCACTCTACACCACACACTTGTACCATACCGTACCACATCACACATCTGTACCATAACACACACATGCACACACACCTGCCGCGCTCTCATACTAGCCGCACCACACCTGTCTTGCCTCACCTGTACGTAGACACACAGGCAGCCAGAGTAGACACAGAGAGGCGCAGCGGCGGCACGGAACACCCTCCTCCTTTTGTTCCCGTTTCCTTCCTCCGTACCTCCTTCCTTGATGCCTCCCCCCATCCCCCTCCCCTTTCCCCCCCGCGGCATACTCTCCTTTTGTATATTCATGTACATATTCTACACCTGCTCTTTTTACTCTCCTTGTACTCATTTTACAAGTTCAGGTTCTCGTGCGTAGTTATAGTAATTCGTGTTTGAGTAATCGTTTCTGTGGCCATCATTAACTTCTTCTGCCTTCATTTTCTTTTGTTTTTCACTATTGCACTCAGATCTTTCGTCTCCCTTAACTACAGAGAGGAAGGTAATCCCAATATAGAGATAAATTCGCTTGCCTCATCAGCGTACCTGTCTGGAGAGGTGTTAATTAAAGATGATATGGAGGATGGTTTGTGGACTTTACAATGAACGGAGGGAAATAAGGGAGGGATGGGTTGAAGGTAAAAGGAGAGATAAGGTTAGGGGAGGAAGGTATACATCGAAATAGACGGAAATATATTGAAAGAGAAAGGAAGAGTTTCACCTCCCCCATCATATCCTCTCCTCGATCATTGTGCGGCACCTCTCCTGCGTTACCTGTCCCATTAACCTTTTTCTCCGTTCATTACCTGCCTGCTTAATGGTGCAAATGATCAGCGGAAATGTGGTTTTTGGACTCGCCCGCCGCATCAGTTTTTCATATATTTTGTCCTCTGCTCGAGACCCGTGTGGCATCTGTCTTGTTCGACCAGTCCATCTAACCCTTCACCTCCATCACGAGCTGTCTCACCTTCATCAACTCGCGTCAGCATCGTCAGGTCGCGATTCAGGTGCTCCGTCCATCACCTCCCGCACTCCAGCGTCCTCATTCTCACAGCGTCCCCCTCACTCACCTGTCTGCTTGATTGCGGTGCAGGTAATTGGCTCAATACACGTGTGATCCTCGGAAACGTGGGAGTGATCTGTTGACGCCCCGCTGAGGAGGAATGATCTAACGAGAATGGCGTCGGTTAAGCGGGTTTACTGTAGCCTCTGTGACGCCAAACAAACGAAGCCAGTCCAGGATAGTCAGACTCAACGAAACAGATGTGTTTGCTGCATTGTGATTACTTATCGTTATTGTATTGATATATTAGTTTATGTTTACCTATATATTTGTATTTTCTATACGTCGGCGGTCAGTTTATATCACCTACATTTATCTGTTTTATGTTTAATGGGTCCATTTTTCATTGATTTATATATTATATTTATTTTATATTCAAATGAACCCAACCGCCGCCCTGTCCGTGCCTGTCGAATGTGGGATTATTTGGTATATCGTTGTTTTGACCCTCTGGCATGTGGAGTTGATCAAGGTCCAAAGACCTTGGAGTTGATAGACGTTCCCCTCTGCAATGCAAATAAGGTTGAAACTCCTGTTTGTTTTGGTTGCTACCCTCCACCCTGTAAGCCAGGCGGTGGCGGAGAGTGCTGGGCCGGGGAGGTGCGGCGGGAGGCTGGGCGCTAGCTGATTGGCTGAAGGCCGTGGCTCCACCGGTAACTGCTTGTTAGTCTGAGGTGTCCTTATATACCGGCGGGTAATCAAAACGGGCTCGTATCTTCTAATGTTCAGAACAATTGTTTTATACTTGTGTAACGATGGCTGGACGACATGCTTTGGTGACGATGATAGTCGTGTTGCAATGTTGTCAAGGGTGGTGGCGGGCTTGAAGGAAAAGTTTGTAGCTGTGCATTGTGTCCTGACGACGTAAGTGTTGGCAATCCTGTTTACATTTTGAATAGCTTTAGTGGTGATCAAAGAGGCGATCGCGGCGGTTATGTAGAAGCATTAGCCAGTTTATGGGTGGTGGCGGCGACTGGACGACGGTGCTGAGTCCAGTAATGACAATCGTGTTTACTGTCCAAGTGATTTTAATGGTGATCAGCCGGGTGGCGTGACGGTAACTCCGCAGCAAGGCGTCAGTGCTTATGGTGGTGGCGGTGTTGTGTTGACGGTGCAGCAGGATGAACTAAATGAGCCGAGCTGTGGCCGAAGTGGTGATGGGGTGGTAATGGAAGTGCATGTTCTTGGTGGTGGTTGTGGCGTGGTGGTGCTGGTGCAACAAGTGGTGGTGGTGGTGGTGGTGGTAGTGGTAGGCACGCACAGGCTACTGGGTCAGTGAGGGGTGGACGTGTTGGTTCCTGCGCCGTAATAACAGTCACGCCGCCTAGACTGTGAGCTGAGCCTGAGTTTGAAGAGCGGCGTGAGCGTGGTGTTGGTGTTCATGGACGTAATGTTGACAGTGTTGCCGCTAAAGGTGGGCTGAGCGTGGCCGGGAGTGATGCAGCGAGGAAAGTTTGGCCAGCATGCAAAGTTGTCGGGTCTGCCTGTGATGATGGAGGCTTTGAAGGGGTTGTTTGGCAGGCTGGTCATGTTGGTCTCGGTCACAAGGGCGTCTCCGGTAATGATCAAGGCGTAGACAGTAATTGCCTATGATTGGCATACCTGGACTTTCTGACAGGTGAAGAAGAGAAAGTTAATTATCACAGCTACCTGACTTGAAAATGTACTGACTTAAACACCTAAGTGATTTGTGACCTGAGCGATGCTGTTTTTGGTCATTTTGGAGCCACCGTCAATAGTCACGCATGGAGTTCTTATGTATAGTCACTGAAGGGCTGACCCGCCGCCAACACGAAGTGAACGCCAGCGAAAGTGATTCAGGGGGCGGCCCGCTGCATTACCACGTCGAGGTATGTTATTTACCCTGACCCATGTTTAATATCTTGCTTTATCTTGTCGCCCAGCTGTGTAGGCCTTTAGTACATGTTTTTGTTGTTGCCCTCTTTAGAAGTTTCCTTATATTTAATGTGAGGAGGTACGCTGAAAAGTTAGCCAGGTCTTGTTGAAATTCATCAGCCAGTTTTGTAATTACGTTATATCCCTGTTATTTATTGGCTTCTATTTATTTTCCCCTTCATTTAATAGAGGCAGGATGTTCGCAGAAAGTTAGCATTCGTGGAAAATTAACATAACCTTATTAAGCTTCCATACAAACACTGGGTGGGAATTAAGTGCTTTTTTTGTGCCAGTGTATCAAGTATAACTATAAGCCCCCAACTTAACTATGACTTATTGTTTAGTTAGTTGGTTTGTATGTTTTGGGCAACCCTGAAATCTCTCCATCTTCCTTATACCAGATATCTTTAGTGTGGTGGTGGTGGTAGTTCTTGAAAACGGGGTTGAGGTCAGCTTCAGTTTGGTTCGAGGTATCGGGTTTTAGGAAGCACTAGTTACTTTGTCAAGTGTTTAAGGCCGGTTGCCCTCTTTGAATGTTCTATTTGATGTTTACATACCATTGTAAATCAGTTATAAATGAACCGTGTTTATGTAGTGATGATCATTGTTTTTATTTTTTTTCATTCTGCTCTCACGTAACTCCTCATACGCGGCAGTAATTATATCAAACATAATCCTTATACACTGTCGAGGATTATACCCCACTTTCTTGTTAATTAAGAGTGATTGGCAAGGCAGCTCAATCAAATTATGAGACAGTCTGAAATGGAAATATGGTGCAGACTTCGTTAGCAACAGCGGAGTGATAGGCCCCTTGGCGCTGCTACGATGGGCCGCAGCAGCACGCCGGGGAGGGTGCTGTGGCGTGTCGTCGGGGGAGGGAAGGAAGCGGAGGGAGTAACATTGTCTTGGAGGCGAGGGAAGCAGGGAATCTGTAATCAATTATGGAAATAGTATTATTCAGTGAGACGGCCTCGCGAAAAGAAAATTTGTAAAAGGGAAAAAATTGTTGTGAAGATGGAGTGATGAAGACAGACAGACGCGTAGGGGGAGGGAGGACGGCTGGTAACCCTAGAGGAGCTAACACACACACACACACACACACACACACACACACACACACACACACACACTTTCTGCCTTGCCTTGTCCTTCACCTCTCTCTCTCTCTCTCTCTCTCTCTCTCTCTCTCTCTCTCTCTCTCTCTCTCTCTCTCTCGTATTACTGCCGAGACAAAGAGTTACAGAAAAGTTATAACCGCGAAGAAGAGTTTAGATTCTGGCTGAGACAAAGACGGACTTCTTGCGCGCTGACGACACACACACACACACACACACACACACACACACACACACACACACACACACACACACACACACCACAACTTCTCGTTCTTGTAACAAACCCATCTGCTGTCACTTTCCGTATCCTCCCTGCGGCGCTTATCCCCCCCCCCCCTTTTCTTTCCTTCCTCATCCACTTCCTCCTTCCCTTCACCCCTGCTTTCCTTCCCTATCCCCTTCCCCTTCCCCCCTCCTTTACCTTTCTTCCCTATCCCCCTCCCCCTTCCATTCACCCCTCCTTTCCCTCCACATCCCCTTCCCCCTCCTATACTTTTCCATCCACTTATTCTTTATACTCATCTCCCCGACCCACATATTACACTACGGCATGTCAACAAACCACAAACACGCGACTTATTTCCGTGACAGTAAAGGGTAAAGAACATTTGACATAAGACCAAGTGGGGAAAGAGAGGGAGTGGGTCACGGTATAACATGTACTGTGCGTGTAGAGTGACTGGGAGGATAGGGTTGTTGGGTGACTTGGCGGAGTGGCAATACGGAGTGGCATGTTACGACTCGAGTCCAGAAAGTGAAGGGGGGGAGGAGGGAGAGGGGTAAAAGATGGAATGCAATGCGGAAGTGGCGTGTCAGGAAAGCCGCGGTAGGATGGAAGGCATGTTGGGGTGACACCGAAGGGAATGAAAGGAATGGTGTGTCGAAGAGGACTTGAAGATGTGGTATGTCAGGACAGCCGGTGTGGAAGGCATGCAACATTAGTGGTGAGTGGAATGACTGAAGGATAGTGCTTAAAGGACTGACTAGATTTAGGTGGTATGACAGGGATGAGACGCGGGTATGTATGTCAGAACGGTGCAATGAGGAAGAGCAGAGGTGAAGTGTAGTTACTGAAGTCAGGTTTGAATAGCATAGTTTTTTTTTTTAACATCAGAGGACACGGCTCAAGGGCAATAAAAAGAGTACAAAACAAAAAGCTACTCGCCGCTCCTATATAAGATAAAAGTAAAGAGTAGCCAAAAGAGAGGTCAATTCCGGGTGGAGAGGTGTCCTGATACACTTCTTGAAAGAGGTCAAGTCATAGAGTACCATTGTGTGCGGATTTTTGGGGTACATGACATGGATGAAACGTGTATATGCTATGACAGAAGAGTGAGACATGTCTGATTTGACTTTTGAGGAGTAAAAAATGGCGTGAATATGAGGTAATTTTGGATAGTGACGAGTGAGGTTTAGAAGCCGGCAAGTCTGTTCAAGTCCACCCGCCTCAAGAACCACTACCCCCCCCCTCCGCCCACCCCCTCCATCAGCAGCGTCGCCGGATAAGCTGTTTCGCGCTTAATTATGCAAATATTCCGCGGCAATTACCTGAGCATCATTAATCACGTGTGAAAGTTTTTGCGGAGGTTGAAGAGCAAACACATTTATCTCGCGACCCTTCAGCGGGAAGTGCAATGCATAAAGAGAACTTCCTGAGGGGTGAGACTTCCTCCTCCTGATCCTCATTCTCTTTAAGCCGCCTCCTCCTCCTCAATTTCATTCTCTCCGTTTAACTCCCGCCATTCACAGCAACACAGCAGATGTAGTCACGCACAAACAAGTAGACAAACACACATACAAACTTCAACAAGCGGACGAACACACACACACACACACACACACACACACACACACACACACACACACACACACACAAACTCCCGCGTGCTCTCAATGAACAAACAGCGAACCTCATCACGCCGCACACAAAGCACTTAGCAACACACACACACACACACACACACACACACACACACACACACACACACACACACACACACACACACACACACACACACACACGAACGAAACACGACGTAACAAACTATATATAACAGGAACAGGAACACGAACAAACAAACACCCAGCAAACTAACTTTCGTCATGCAGCCATCCATTTAAAAAACTCTCTCTCTCTCTCTCTCTCTCTCTCTCTCTCTCTCTCTCTCTCTCTCGTACACGTGTTTATGGGTACGTCACTCCCTCGCTTCCTCTTCCTCCTCTAATCAGATTTACGTCGCGCCTCGTCGCTTGTGGTAAAGTATTCTTATTTTCCTTATTTTTGTCCTCTTTTATTTTCTTGACGCCTCCCACGCTCTAAATAAGGAGACGGCGAGGAGGAGGAACAAGGCGAATGGTGTTTATTATTGGACCTGCTGGATTAAATGTGTGTGTGTGTGTGTGTGTGTGTATTCACTCATGTGTACCACGCGTCAAGAGAGTGCCTCGCTACTACACACACACACACACACACACACACACACACACACACACACACGTGTCTGCCTTGCCTTGCCTTGTCCTTCAGTACTTGATCGATGCGCCAAGTACAAGGCCGTGCGTGTTGGAGTGTGCGTGTGTGTGTGTGTGTGTGTGTGTACGTAAAAGAGAGAGAGAGAGAGAGAGAGAGAGAGAGAGAGAGAGAGAGAGAGGGCAGGCAGGCATAACTATAGTAAACCTGTGAAGCGTAATATGGGTCGATAGATAGATAGATTAGTAAACAGATAGATAGATCGATAGACAGTCATATGCATACACAGATGGAACGATAAATGATACGAATCGACGTAATAAAAAAATAACAATGGCGCCCTTCCTGAATATTAAAACCTCGATGTGGACGAATTATGCTGATCACTCGCCCGCCCGGTTAAATAAAACATGAAATATTTGCATCCATTTCATTGTCTGTGTGTGTGTGTGTGTGTGTGTGTGTGTGTGTGTGTGTGTGTGTGTGTGTGTGTGTGTGTGTGTGTGAGCCGCACGTGCCTTACCTGATGGGAAATGTGAACTATCTCTTTTTCACTTTCTTCGTTGCGGTAAATTACAGACCAAGAGTAAAAAAAAAAAAAAAAAAAGTAAAAATATATATACCCCACAACACGCTTTTTCTAACTCACTAAAAGAGAAGAAGGTAAAAGTCTAATTAATGAGTGTAAGGTTAATCGCTCACCTGGAAACACCTTTTGTAAACGGACTAAATTGTTTGGCGTTGTGTGTTCCGCCTCTGATTAAGTGAGTTTTGTTCCTGCCTTGCCGACTACCTTGGCTAATTGCTTCCCGCTGCTCCCAGAAAGGTGATAGCTTATGGATACTCTCTTAGGAACGGTCTGTTTGTTTGCTAGTTCTCCAGTTACATGGCTGCTTTCTTCATTACGTTTTGGGAATTGTTATAGGTCAATGGGTACACCTTCATTCATTATTTCTTCCATGTTTTCTATATTTCTTTCTATTTTCCTTTCTTTTCATTTCTTTCTTCCCGCCATCCTTCCCCTCACACCTACTTTCCTTCCTCTCCTCTTTCTTTTTTCATCTATTTTTTCATCTATCTATCTATCTTTCATTATTTCTTCCATGTTTTCTATATTTCTTTCTATTTTCCTTTCTTTTCATTTCTTTCTTCCCTCCATCCTTCCCCTCACACCTACTTTCCTTCCTCTCCTCTTTCTTTTTTCATCTATTTTTTCATCTCCCTATCTATCTTTCATTATTTCTTCCTTGTTTTCTATATTTCTTTATATTTTCCTTTCTTTTCATTTCTTTCTTCCCGCCATCCTTCCCCTCACACCTACTTTCCTTCCTCTCCTCTTTCTTTTTTCATCTATTTTTTCATCTATCTATCTATCTTTCATTATTTCTTCCTTGTTTTCTATATTTCTTTATATTTTCCTTTCTTTTCATTTCTTTCTTCCCTTCATTCTTCCCCTCACACCTACTTTCCTTCCTCTCCTCTTTCTTTTTTCATCTATTTTTTCATCTATCTATCTAGCTTTCATTATTTCTTCCTTGTTTTCTATATTTCTTTATATTTTCCTTTCTTTTCCTTTCTTCCTCTCTTTCTTTTTTTCCCTTCACTCCCTCCATGCATTCATCCATCATCCATCATTCCCTCTTTCTGTCCCTCCCCGTTTCCCTTCCTCTCCCTCTCTCTCTCTTCCTGCCTCCCTTCCGTTCTCTCTTACAAGTATAGGTTGTGTTTGCCGCTGTTTTTCCTTCTCCTCCTCTATATAATTACCTTTTTTTTCCATTTCTCGCTAACTTTCCTCATCACCGGAACAGGACGTTAAATCTGGCAGGGAAACAGGTGGAGGTGGAAGAAGACACGTGTAAGATGACGGGTGAAAGGAAAATACAGGTGGAAGTGGAAGTGGAAGTGGATAAATGTAAATGGACAGGTGGAAATGGAGGTTGACAGGTGGAAGTGTAGGTGGATAAGTGTAAATAGACAGGTGGAAATGGAGGCTGACAGGTGGAAGTGTAGGTGGATAAGTGTAAATAGACAGGTGGAAATGGAGGTTGACAGGTGGAAGTGTAGGTGGATAAGTGTAAATAGACAGGTGGAAATGGAGGCTGACAGGTGGAAGTGTAGGTGGATAAGTGTAAATGGAGAGGTGGAAATGGTGGTTGACAGGTGGAAGTGTAGGTGGATAAGTGTAAATGGACAGGTGGAAATGGAGGTAGACAGGTGGAAGTGTAAGTGGATAAGTGTAAATGGAGAGGTGGAAATGGAGGTTGACAGGTGGAAGTGTAGGTGGATAAGTGTAAGTGTACAGGTGGAGGTGGAAGTGGACAAATGTAAGTAGAAGTGGACAGGTGGAGGAGCAGATGAAAGCAAAGGTGTATTCAGAGCCCTTACGTAACTATTCTACCTGATGTCTTACCTTTTTTTCCTTCCTGTCTTCCTTGGTGTCTGCCACAATGCCGTCAATTAAGAATACAAATGATTTTAATTTCGTGAACAATGACCAAGGAGAAGAAACAGCGCCTTTGTCGACTCGCACCAGACCAGTTTTCCCTTCTTTTTTTCCTTCATTCCTTGTTTTCTGGTTTTATACAATTTTTTTTTTCTCAATGGTGGGTTTCTGCTGCCGTGTGTGTGTGTGTGTGTGTGTGTGTGTGTGTGTGTGTGTGTGTGTCTGCAATTCCAGTTATGTGTTTCGTCTTTTGTGTTCCCGCGGCGGTGTTGCTGGAAGAATAGGAACAATGAAGGTACGGTAAACACGGGAGCTCAGGTGGCGGCGGCGCGCGGAGTCATGCAACACAAAAAAATGGAAAACAAAGAAATCCCAAGGAGGCGGAGACTACGCGGGGATCAGGAAACATTGTCTGGCGTGGTTATAAGAGCGTCGAGGTGAGGATGGCTGGCCTTTGTCTTGTGGCGGTGGTGGTGGGGGTGGTGGTGGGGGTGGTGGTGACGGTTTGGTTGTGGTGGTGATGATGATGACCTGTGGCGCTTTTTTATTTCTCTTTTTCTCTCTCTCTATCTATCTATTTATCTCTATCTCTCTATCTATCTATCTATTCTCCCTTCTTCCACATTCCTTCCTTTCTTCCTTTTTTAACTACTTCCTTCGTTCCTTTCTTCCTTCCTTTCCTCCTTCTTTCCTTTCCTCCTCTCTTCCTTCTCCCATTTTTCTCTGTGACTGGTCGAATGACTGGCTTCTTCCATCCATTTTTTTTTCATTCATACATTCTTTTCTTTCCTCATTTTTCATATATGTTTTCCTCCTTTCCATTCTACCTTTTTATTTCTTTTCTCCTTCATTTCTTTCATGCTTGTTTCCTCTCTGCCCTTCCTTCAATTCATACTTTTGCTCTCTGTCTTTGTTCTTTATTTCCTGCTTTCTCTTTTCTCTCCTTACATTAATTTTTATCTCTCTTAATTGATTTATTTTATGCTGTTTTCATTTTTCTTACCTTCTTTTATTTTTTATTTTTTCGTTCGTCTTATTTTCTTTCTTTCTTTTCCTACCAACCCCATGAACGTGCAGTGCCGGGAAGGGTCTGGGTCTGGGTGGAGACATTCCCAAGATGCATTTCAATATTTTCCCCGTTTTTTCCCCATTCACTCTCCTGCATCACATTTCCATCCTCTTCTTCTCCTTCACCTCCTCCTCCTTCTTGTCCGTGTCCTCCTACTTTCGCTCTCCTCATCTGCGTTTTTCTCCTCCTTCACCTTTTTTCCCTCCTCCTCCTCCTCCTCTTCCTTCTCGTCGTTCATCCCTTCCACGCAACATTGCAGTTTCCCATCAAATATATTTCTGTCCCATTTAATTTTTCATTTTTTTTTTACTCATTTCGACTCTTCCTCCTTTAAACTCTTGACCGTCGTTTTCTTTTCTCCATTTTTCCATTTTTCCTTTAACTTTTTCCTCTCTTCTTTTTTTGCCTTCTCATTCCTCTTTTTCTCTCATTTCGTTTTGTTTTCTTGTTCTTGTTTTCTTCGTCTTAATCTTTTTCGTCACTTTCAGCCACTTTCCTGTCGTCGTCGTCGTCGTATTCCGCTTCCTCCTCCTCCTCCTCCTTCTCCTGCAGCTCTCATCCCTCAGGCACGATGAGGTAGGAAATATCTCCCCCTCGGGTCCTCGGAGCTGCCCGGAGCATTAACTTGCTTGTCGTTTCCTTGTCAAATTGTTCCTCCTAAAGACTCCTGCCTCTTGTCCATGGCGGGGTTTGTTGCGTTGAGTGTCTTGTATTTCCTCTATTACTCTTCTTCCTCCTCTTCTTCTCTTCTTCCTCCTCTTCTTCTCTTCCTCCTCCTCATCTCTTGTTTCATATTGTTATTTGTTGCATCGAGTAACTTTTTTTTTTTCCTCGTCCTCTTCTTTTCTCTCTCTTCTCCTCTTGTTCGTGAAGGAATTTGTTGCACCAAGTAGCTTCGTTCAGAAATAATCACCTCATTCTTTTCCTCCTTCTCTTCCTCTCCCTCCTCCTCCTCCTCCTCCTCCTCCTCCTCCTCCTCCACGTCTTTTCTCGTTTGTTCCGCCTTTTCCTCTCTTGCCATATCTTTCTTATCGTCCTTTCCTTCTCATGCCTTCTCTTTCCTCCTTTTCCCCTCCACCCTTCTTTCATTATCATACCTACCTCCATTGCCTCCTCCCCCCCTCTCTACCTTGCTCCTTCCCGTCTCTTCCTTCCACTCTCCTCCCTGCTTTCCCTCCCTTCCTGTATTATTTCCTCCCTTTACCATTCTTCCCTCTACTTCCTCCCTCATTCTCCTCGACATTTCCACTTTACGCTTTTCATAGTTACCTCCAGCCTTCCTTGCCTTCTCCTCCTGTGATCCGCTCCTCTTTCCTCCTCTTTTCCGCTCCTTCCATCTCTACCTCATAGGGGCTGCGTGCGGGGGGGAGGGGGGTCTCAGTGGGCCTGTCGGTCAGTCGTGCATAAAATGGCTTTCTTCCTCCTTCAGAAAAAAAGTGAACCTAATCTCTGTCGGTCTTTGAAGGTTCAATTTTCTTATCAGAGAACCTCGACGACTCTCCCTGCTCTGTCCCGGCATGTGTGTGTGTGTGTGTGTGTGTGTGTGTGTGTGTGTGGAGGGAGCATAGGCACTTACTGAGGTGAGACGTGAAAGGAGGGAAGAAGGGACGAAGGGGCAAGGTAAGGCATGAAGGGAGGAGGAGGAGGGAAGGAGGGACGAAGGGGCAGGTGAAAGAATAAGAGCTACAGGTCACATTGGAGGTTGGAGAGGGAAGACGGGCGATACACACACACACACACACACACACACACACACACACACACACACACACACACACCAGCGATGAGGAAGGGAAGGCGGAAGAGAGGCGCGCTGGAAGGTGAAGTGAATGAGGATGGAAGATGTGTGGACGTATTTCAAGGGAGGCTGAGAGGAAGGGCAGTGAAGGGAAACTAAAGGAAGGGAAAGGAAAGGAAGGAACAAAAATAAAAAAAGAAAGGAAAGGAAAATGAAAGGAAAGGGAAAGAGAAGGGAATGAAAGGGAAGGTAAAGCAAAAAAAAAAAAAGATGGAAGGTAAGGGAAGAGTTAGGAAAATAAAAAAAGAATGGAAAGAAAGAGAATACAAGAAAAAAGAGGAATGAAAATTAAAGCAACTGAAAAGAAGAGAAAAAAGTAAAATAGATTTGCGAAAAAGGATGAAAATAGCACAACAAAGATCAGGAGTGAAGAAAAGTGCAAGACAGACAGACAGACGGAAAAGCAACCCTCTCGCCAGTGTCCAGGAGGCTAGGTGAGGGTCAGGTCGCGTCTCCCGGGTCACCAAGGCCTCGGCTCCCGCTCAGAGGTCCCGCGTCTCTCCCGCCGAGGCAATATTACTCACTCAGCGATGCCTCCCCGCCTCCTCCTGCCGCTCGAGGAGGAGGAGGAGGAGGGGAAAAAGAAGAAGAAAAGGAAAAGTTAAAAATATAAAAGATGAAAGGAAAAATGAAATATTCAACGAAGAAGAGGAAAGGAAAATTCAAAAAGAGATAGAGAATAAAGAGGAAGAAAGAGGGAGAAATACGACAAGGAAGAGGAGAAGAAAGAGAATAGTGATGACAAGGAGGAAGAATAGGAGGAGGACAACGTCGACAAGGAGGAGGAAGAGAACGACGAAAACGATTAGGATGAGGATTGGCTTGTGGACGAGATGAGTCACGGGGAAGAAGATGCAAATCCAATGAGCGTCGCCGGGCAGGGTGATGTTAAGGGTAAGCAGAGAGGCGTCAACAAGCACAGACATGTTTGTGAGAAGCGTTGAGACGGAAGCGGCGCGGAGAAGCGGGGATGAAGGGCGACCGTGGGAGGCCAGGTGGCGAGGCTCACACTTCCGGGCCAACGCTTCCCTTGCCTCCCATGTCAACGCTTATTTTGTTTCTTTGCCGCCCATATCAACGGTTCTTTGGGTCCTTTACCGCCCATATCAACGGTTCTTTGGCTCCTTTACCGCCCATATCAACGTTTCCTTTGTTATTTTGCCTCCCATATCAATTCTTCCTCACACACACACACACACACACACACACACACACACACACACACACACACACACACACACGGGAGAGAGGGGGTGGGGGGTATGTGACTCAAGTCGTTCCCTTCTTCATTGTCACGTTAGATTTTCAGGGTCACGGTCAGGTCACGGCGGGGAGTCACTTTCCCTCGGCTCTCCACATCTTCCCCGAGCTCTTTCCTCCTTCCCTTCTTCCCTCTCCTTCCGCTCTCTGCATCCTCGCTGAGCAGTCTTCTTCCCTTCCTTCTTCCTCCTCCGTCTCAGTGTTGTTTGCTCTTTCCTCTTCCCTTTCTTGGTCCTTCCTCCGTTTCCCTTCGCTCTCCGCATCACCGCCGAGCTTGTGTCTCCTTCCTTTCCTTCCTCCTTTCGTCCCGTTATTTGCGTTTGTCTCTTGCCCTTCCTTCCTCCTCCTCCTTTCTTTACCAATGTCTCTTGCTTTGCTCTTGTCTTTTTAATTGTTTCCTACGGTCTCTCTATTCCGTCTTTGTTCTTTCCTTCCTTTCCCTTCTCCCATTCTTTCCCCATCACTTTCTGCTTCGTCACCGAGCTCTGTCACCTTCCTTTCTCACTGCCTCACCTTTCACTCTTCGTTCTTGCCCTTCTTCCTTCTTCCATCTTCCTTCTCTCCTTTTCTTCTCCCGTTCCCCCCTTCCCTTGTTTCCTCTCTTTTTTTCTCACCCTTCCTCCCTTGCACCACAAACCCTGGAGTTTCCGTCTGAACGACAGTCCTCGCTGCTGGAACCGGCCCGGCCTGGTCGCCTCCCGTCGCCCGCAGCGTGTCGGCCGTTGCTTTACGAGCGCGTTATCCTCCTCCAGAGTATCAAAATTGCTATCGAAACCATTTCCCACTTAAAAACGACGCCACCAGTCTTTCCTGCAGTTCTCTTCTTCGGGGATCCGTTGGGCGCTCATTCCGTCCGACGATTGGCCTGTGAAGGTGTCTTGCCGCCTCGCCTCGCTTTGTTTTGGCTGCGGCGTCACTTCGCGTCCTTCACTCAGTCGCCGCCGCCTCGTCCTTGCTGTTATGGGTCGTCAGGTGTGGAAGACGTCGTTTCTCCACCACCGTGGGCGTGTTTATGCTCCGCCGCTGGAATAAACGTGAGGCATGAATAGGCGTGTGAATGGAAATGTGCACTGCGGGTCCCATGACAGTCTAGGCCTCATAGCGGTAATGGAGGCAGGCAGGGAGGGAGGGAGGACGCCAATGCTCTGCCTTCTACGCCTCGGCCGGCAGGAGGGCGACGCTCGTGCAGCCGCGGCCCCATCGTTCCTGGCCATAGTCCAGATTAGCAGCTCCCCTCGCCCCTCTTTATGAGTGTTGCCATGCGGACGTGGCGTTTCCTGCGGACGGTGTGCGTGAGGTCGTTTGGGAGTCCGAGACCTGACTAGGGTGAGGTGACGCCCTTCACTGACCTACCCGGCAACGGCGCCTTGATCCGGCACACTACCAACATTTATTTGCTTACGGCTTTACAAAATCTCTCGGGATCAGCAAACCTTTCAGGCGCCTGTACCTACGCGTGACTCCTGAGCTTATCCGCCAGCCTTCAGTAGCTATTTATGAATATTGGTTTTCAATATTATACGATATTCTGTGCGCTCCTCCAAGGGCACGGTGTTGGTGCTTATGAGGATATGAAAAACGTTAATGGTTAATGTTAAACAAACGCCTTAATGCCTGAGCCCTGAGTCTTGAGCACGCACAGCCATCAGTACACCAACGCTCCTCCCGCCCCACTTGTCTGCTTCTCCTTTTTATACACATTTTGTAAACAATGGGGTTTTCGTCTTTGTTAACTATGGATCAACATCTGCGTTTCCTACGTGAGCTGCGTGGCCTGTGTCGGTGGGGGGTCGCGGAGTGCAAGTCACATTCGTATAAGGTCTTGGCGTAGTGCAGCCGGCGACGGAGGTGTTATCAGGCGGGCACGGCGACGTGACCCCAGGCGTATGATGTATGTGGACCATAACTCTTGTATACTCGTGCAAACCATGATAAGTTTGTATACTGACGAAAGTGTCTGTAGGGCGATGCTTACTAAGACCTTGACTGCACTTTCTTTTCCCGGCGTAGTTGGTAGTTCAAGTAAGTAAAGTTGGAGGCACACGCTATACAGCTGTGCATGGCCTCGGTGCTCATCTCCGTCGCATTAGAAAGGTAAATGGGAATGAAACTATATAACCCAACCAATCACGGCCCGCACGACGCAGTACTGCAGGAGGGAAAGTGTTCGCAGTGGCCGCGGTCGTATGGACAGTGTTGCGCGCGGTTGTAAGTTTGGCAAGTTTAATGGAAAGTCGTAAACATGGCGGCGCTAATTATGCCCGCCCATTAGCCCGGTGTGTGGGGTGCCCGCTGGAGTTTAACAAGTGTGATAGTGTTTTGAGATGGTTTTTTTTTGTGTGTGTGATTTTATTTTTGTTTTGAATGTCACGTGTTTTATTATTTTTTTTTTTTACTTGATGTCTCGTTTTTGCTTTTTTGATCGTTTTTTTTGTTTTGTTTTTAATGTGATGACTTGTTTTTGTTTGCTTCTTTTTTGTCTTGTTTTGTTTTTGCTTTTTGTATTTGTTTTTGTTGTTTTATTTCTAGTTTAGTTTTTGTTGTTTTTTTGTTTGTTTTTGTTTTTGATGTTTTGTTTTTGCTTTTGTATTTGTTTTTATTATTTGTTTTTGGTGTCTAGTTTTGTGTTTGTTTCTTTGCGATGTCTTTTGTGTTTCATTTTCATTAGCCGGTAGTTTTGTTTGTTTCTTTGCAATGTCTTTTGTGTTTCATTTTCATTAGCCGGTAGTTTTGTTTGTTTCTTTGCGATGTCTTTTGTGTTCCTATTCCACTTGCCGGGGCAGACGTGAGTGAGTGAACCCTCGCCGTCCTGCTTCACTGCTGCGTAACTTTTCCTTCACTTCCTGCTCGCCAGTGTCAACGTAGTAATTTTCTGCTAACATCATTTCACCGCCGAAAACAACAACGCCACCTCATCCTCCTCGTCCTCTTCCTCCACATCATTAATCCTCCCCATGCACGTGTTTCCTTCTCTCCCATCATCATCATCATCATCTGGACAAAGGCCTTTCCCAACGTCCTTGATGATGGTAAAGTACATCTCCGTCCTGTCCTAAAGTAGAAGAGAGAGAGAGAGAGAGAGAGAGAGAGAGAGAGAATGAATAAAGGGGGGGGGGGAGGACGGAGCTCTGTATGGAAAAATATGCGTGTTCATGCCTGTATTTCTGTGTGTGTGTGTGTGTGTGTGTGTGTGTGTGTGTGCGCGCGGTAAAGCAGGATCCTGTAGCACTATAAATACCTCGATCTCTTTAAACAAGGCTGTGAGGGGGAAAGGCAAAGGTATAGGGGGCGGGGGTGTTGGGGAGGGGGGGGGTGGCGGGTCGCGGCGGGGGGCGGGACACATTTTTCATATCCGTGAGACCCCCGCGGACCAGTCTGTGAGTTATTGTTTTATTCTAATGCTTCGGAATGTTTTACTGTTTGAATCTCCCTTTATTGGAATGGCTGTAAGGGAGAGGGGGAGCCAAAGGGGAGCCAAAGGGAGGGGAAGATGGGAAGGAGACGAAAAAGAGAAGTGGGGAGGAAAAGGGGAGGTGACTGTATAGAAAGTAAAGGAGAGGGAGAGATAAAGAGGGAAGAGAGGGTAAGAAGGAGGGAAAAAAGAGGTGGATAAAGAAAAAGAGAGAGGGGGAGATAGAGGGGTAAGAGAGGGTAAGAAGGAGGGAAAAAAGAGATGAATAAAGAGAAAGGGAAGTGAATATATAGAGTGCAAGAGAGAGGAGGAGATAAGAGGAGGGAGAGAGTGTAAGGAGGAGGAAAAAAAGTAGGTGGATAAAGAAAAAGAGAGAGGGGGAGATAGAGGGGTAAGAGAGGGTAGGAAGGAGAGGAAAAAAAGAGATGAATAAAGAGAAAGGGAAGTGAATATATAGAATGCAAGAGAGAGAAGGAGATAAGGAGAGTGTAAGAAGGAGGGAAAAAAGAGGTGGATATATAGAATGTAAGAAAGAGGTGGAGATAGAGGGGGAAAGAGGGTAAGAAGGAGAGGGAAAAAGAGGCGGAGAGAGGAAAGCAAAAACGGGAAATGAATGTATAGAACAGAATGTAAGGAAGAGGGAGAGATACAATGGGAGGGAAGAGGAAGAAAGGGAAGAAGGAGAGAATGAAGAAACGAAAAAAAAGGGGAATAAAGAATGTATGGAGGGAAAAAAGGGAAAAAAAGAGCATGTGGATAGAGGGAGAGAGGAAGAGAGGGAGAGGTTGGTGATGAGATGGAGGGAGAGGGAGAGAGCGAATAGGTAGAGAGGGAATGAGGAGAGGGAAAGAGGGGGGGGAGGAGGCGAGGTGACCCTGCACTCGAGATCCGCTTTGGTGATGAAGGGGGATCAAAAGCGTCCGACTTGGGTTATTGGGGGGGAGGGGGCTCGTTTGGATGGGAGGGAGCGAGGGATGGTGGGAGGGAAGGAAAATTATGTATGATTGTGTATGTGTGTGTGTGTGTGTGTGTGTGTGTGTGTGTGTGTGTGTGTGTGTGTGTGTGTAGTGCTCCATATGCCTCCTCTTCCTCCTCCTCCTCCTCCTCTGTGTAATATTATATACCGCCTCTGCCGGGGCTTTCCCATCGCCCGAGGAGGAAGGGAAGATGGTAGGGAGGGGGAGGGGGAGGGGAGGGAGGGGCGTAGGGAGGCCATCGCTTACTGACAAATCACCTCCATCTCTGTAATGTTCCTTGACGGTCAACATCTTGTAGTCTCCTCCTCCTCCTCCTCCTCCTCCTCCATGTCCTCTTTCATTTGCCTCCTTCCCCCTTCTTTTTATCTCCATCCTTTCTCCTTCCTCCACTTCAATGTTTTGTGTAAGTATTTTTTTGTTGTTGTTGTCGAAGTTTTGTTTTTCATAATAACAAGAGCAAAAAAATAATAATGATAAAGTCACACACACACACACACACACACACACACACACACACACACACACACACACACACACACACACACACACACACACACACACACACACACACACACACACACACACACACACACACACACACACACACACACACACACACACACACACACACACACACACACACACACACACACACACACACACACACACACACACACATTAACACAGACACACACACACAGACAGTCCTCATCCGTGTTTTCACACACACACACACACACAGACATGTTTTCTGGAAGTTGTGGTGAAAGACAAGACGAGGAGGGGGAGGAGGAGGAGGAGGAGGAGGAGGAGGAGGAGGAGGACAGAGCCAGTGTATGAGGAAGAGAAGTCAATAAAGAGGGTAAGAGTTGTCAGCATGAAGAAGAGATAATCGAAGAAAGAGAAAGGAAAACACATCTGACGGAAAGAATTGAGTGGCTAAAAAGAAGAGGAAGAGGGGGATGGAACAAGAGCTAAAAAAATGAGATAAAGCGATTAAAAGAGAGGAAGAAAAGAAGAAAATACGGAAGCAGGTGTGATGGGAAGAAAATACCAGAATAGAAGAAAGAGACAACGGAGATAATTTGGAGTGAATGATAGAGGATAGGATAGAAAGGAATAGAACAAAAGAGTAAGTGTGGGAGATTAGAAAAAGAGGAGAAAGGAGGATGGATTTTGGAAGGAAGGCTAGCATATGCGGGGAGAAGAGAGGAGGAGGGAGAGGAGGAGGAGGGACGGAGGGGGAGACGTTATCAGATATCTGGGATGGAAGGAAGACTCGGAGGAAAGAGGAAGAGGGAAGAACAAAGTGAATGAAGAGGAAAGAGGAAGAAAGGGAGGAGGATGGAAGGAATAGGAAGCAAGGGAGGAGGAAAGGAGCTAGATGAGAAGGGAGCAACACGTGTGTGAAACAGGGAGGAAGTAAGAAGATGGAGAAGGGAGGAATAAGGAAGAGAGTAAGGAAAGAAGGGAGTATTGGAAAAGCAGGTGTGTCTTACGGAAGGAGAGATGGAAGAGGAGAGGATGAAGGAAGGAGGAAAAAATAAAGAGAGGAGAAGATTGAGAGTAGGGAGGGAGAAAGAGGAGGAAGGAAGAGGAGGAAGGTGAAAACGAAATGAGGATTGTTTATCTTAAGGAAGCACGATCGCAGAAAGGAAAGATAAAGGAAGGAGGACGAGGAGGAGGAGGAGGAGGGAGAGATAAAAGAGAAGTAGGAGAAGGAAGAGGTGAAGATCAAGACAAGGAACGAAGAAGAAAAGGAGACGAAGGACGGAGGGAGGGAAGAGGAGATAAGGGAGGAAGAGAGGGGGGACCGAGAGGAGAAGAGAATGCAGGGTCTCGGGGAGCAGGTGTGTGTCTTGATAACCCATTAATTAACGGTAAGGAGAAGGCCATTAATGGGGGCCCTTAACGCTCCGCTCCGTAACGCCACGAAAGAAATTAATTGAATCGTGTAAATTGATCTTAAGGCCATTATGTTTCCGCTGGGTGCTCGCGTGTGTGTGTGTGTGTGTGTGTGTGTGTGTGTGTGTGGGGGGATGTGAGAGGTGTTTGTATGTGGGGGAGGTTGGTGTGTGTGTGGGGGGAATGTGGAGGGGGTGTTTGTTTGTGAGTGTGGGGTGGGGCGGAGGATAGGTGTGTGTGTGTGTGTGGGTGTGTGGAGGGGTAAGAGAGTCAAAAAAAATGAAAAGAGAACAAAGGAGAGAATATAAAAAAAGAAAACAAGCGAAATTAAAGAGAAATTGAAATACAGGAAATAAAAGAAGACAGAAAGAGAACGTAATTAAAAAGAAGCCGTATTGCAGGGTAAACTATCTTGTCTGAAATTGGGAAAAAAAAACTAAATAAATGAGAAGGGAGAAGATGGAAGAGGTTAGGTGGGGTGGGAAAGAGGACTCAGGTGGCAAGAGGACAGGTGTAGATGACCGTGGGGGGGGGGGGGTGAGGGGAAGAGACGGAGGAGGAAAAAAGGAAAGAATGTAAATGAGCTTAAGAAAAAAAAAATGGAAGTGGAAGAGAGGAAGGACGATGAGGGCAAGGAAGAGAAGCAAGAAGAAGAAGAAGGAAAAAAGACAGAAAAAGAAAGAAAAAGAAGAAAAAGCAAAAGAAAAAGAAGATGAAGACGAAGACGAAGACGAAGAAGAAGAAGAAGAGGAGGAGGAAGAAGAAGGGGGTTGAAGCGAGGGTACGTTGGTGGAGATAAGACAGCCAGATAAGAGATTGAAAAAGCAGGACATTTAGATTCGGGAAATGAATTGAAAAGAGGGAAGAAATAAATGAGAAAGTAGGACATATCATATACTCGGGAAATAAATTAAAAAGCTAGAAAAAAATAGAAAAATGTTGGTAGAATAGTTTGATTATGTGATGGTTAGAGAGAAGTTGACAAGTGGGGGAAAATATATTATGATGGTATGAACGGAGGAATAAAGAAGAGAGTATATATGAAAACTCGATTAGATAACAATAAGAACAGATTTGAGAATATAGAGGAATAAGCTTCGATAGAAAGAGGAATGGACATGTTTATAAGAGGATTTCATGAGGTGAGGTTAGGAAAAAGGAATCTAAGAAGGGAAGCATGATGGGTGTTAATGGATAGGGAGACGAGACGTAAACAATAGAGAACCGAGCTTCGATATATGGAGGAATACACATAATCTTAGAAAAGTAGGATGCTGTAACGTAAGATAAAGATAATAGTGAATTCAAGAGGTGAGGAAGAATGACGTCATATATGGAAAAGGAAACTCAAATGGATAAAGAGAGAACCCAAGTATAAACCCATAAGGGAAATGTGAATGGAGTGAATAAGGAAAGACGAATGGATGCAGGAAGGAGGAGAGAGAAAGAGAAAACTAAGTCCAAGAGGGTAAGGGGAGCGCTGAAAGGCTGCACGGGGAAGGAAACCCAAATATAAAAGAAGGAGAGAGGATTAATATCATAGAGATATTAACACTGAAAGAGGAATGGAGTGGATGAAGAAGGGAGGGTCGTTAGGGGTAGGAGAGAAAAGTTTGAGTGTGTGGAGAAGGTTATGAGATTGAAGGACGAGGAGCAGAAGAAGGAGGAGGAGTAGGAGGAGGAGGAGGCTTAAGATGAGAGAGAAATGTTTGCCATATTAGTTGAAACTTTCTAGAGGAAGAGAATTATTTCAGGGTACAGAAGAGGAGGGAGAGAGAGGGAGAGTGGAGGAGAGAGGCTTTAGGAAGAAGGAGGAAGGAGGAGTCATGAGAGGATGGAAGGAGGGCGCAGCGGAAAATGAGGAAAGAGGAAGAAATCAGAAGGAATACAGAGGTATGACAGCAGTTGGTGGAATAGAAAGGGAAGATGAAGACAGTAGGTGGAAGAGAAAGGGGAAGGAAGGAGAGCACAGAGAAAGAAGATGGGTGGAAGATGATAGGGGAACACGAAAGAGAGTCAGGGGAGAGAGTGGAAGAGGAGGAGGACTTGCCAAAGAGGAAGATAGTGAGAATGAAAGGGGAAGATTATGAAGTTAGGAAGAGCCAGGGAAGGGACAGCCAAGATAGGACAGGGAAGGATTGCAGGGGCGCTTTGCAGTGGCAGGGAAGGCTGAGAGAGAGAGAGAGAGAGAGAGAGAGAGAGAGAGAGAGAGAGAGAGAGAGAGAGAGAGAGAGAGTTGAAGGGAAGAAATTGAAATAATGACTGGAAAGAGAATAAGATGAGAGGAAAAGTGAAATGAAATGAGGTAATGATGAGAAAAGATAGAGGGAATAAATAAAGAAGAAGGAAAATGACGAGGGAATGAAGAAATAAGGAAAATGGAGAGGTACAGAAGGAAAGGAAGTGAGGGAGTCTGGCGTCATGAGATTCCGTTCATTGTAATCACTTAATGGTTGTGTTTAATGGGATGATGTTAATGGGAATGACCTAATGGGAATGACTTAAGGAAATGACTTAATTGGGTGACTTTAAGACGTCCTTCCGCGTGCGTGACTCATGAACGTTAAAAGTGAAGGAAATTATTCATGCCTAACCCTCATGACCCCGCGAGAGAGAGAGAGAGAGAGAGAGAGAGAGAGAGAGAGAAGAATGAGGTCAAATAAGGTCAAAGGATAATATTGGAAAGAAGAAAATATCAGAGTGCGAAGGAAAAGGGGAAGAAGAATACTGATAAAAAGAAACTAGATGAGAGAATGAAGGAATGGAGGGATTAGGAAGGGAGGAGGAAAGTGAGAGGAAAGGAAGGAGAGAGAGAGAGAGAGAGAGAGAGAGAGAGAGAGAGAGTGGCAGGCTTCGGAGAATAAGGATGAAATGTTATGAAAACTTCCAATTAACTTTTTTCTTCTTCGTTTTAAAGTTTTAGTTTCCCCGACTCGAGGCAGAGAGAGAGAGAGAGAGAGAGAAGAGAAGAGAAGAGAGACTGACTGGAAGACGCAATATCCTGTTTGTCAATCTTGTTTGCCTGATAAGTTTTCTTCCCCTTCCTCCCCACCTCTTGCTATCATTTCCTCTCCTTTCCTGTTGTTATCCTCTCCTCGGTATCCTTTCCTCATCTCTTCCCTGTTCCTTCCCTCCCCTTCCCTTCTCTCCTCTCTCCTCCCTGTCCGTCCCCTTCTTTCCCTTCTTTTCGAAATATTTGTACAGAAGGAAAATATACGAGAAAAAAATATTAGTGAAGATAAGTGTTAGAAGAGGAAGAGAAAGTGGAGCGAAAATTAGATGGAGGGATGATATTGGAGAGAAGAGAACATAAGCGTGCGAAGAAAGAGAGGAAGGAGAATACTGATAAAAAGAAACTAGATCTGAAAATGAAGGAATAGAGGGATTAAGAAGGGAGGAGGAAATTAAAAGGGAAGGAAGGAAAGATGAGAACGAGAATATAATGAAGAGAGAGAGAGAGAGAGAGAGAGAGAGAGAGAGAGAGAGAGAGAAGCCCATCGTCTCCGGCAACAGATGGGTATGAGGACAAGGCTTCACGCTTAATACTTAAAGGGCTTCCGTCTCTCTCTCTCTCTCTCTCTCTCTCTCTCTCTCTCTTCATCTTCCTCCTCTTGTTTCACCCTCGCCTTTGATTTACTTTTTTCACCTCCTCTCTCTCTCTCTCTCTCTCTCTCTCTCTCTCTCTCTCTCTCTCTCTCTCTCTCTTCATTTTAAATCCCACATACCTTTCCTCCTTTATTCCTTCCTTTTCCCTTCTTCCCTTTTTTTTTCCCGGTTGACCTCTTATTTTCCTTCACCTCCCCTCCTTCTGTTTCACCTTTCTCTGTCTTTATATATCCCATCTTTATCCTTATCTCACCGTCCTCCTTTTTATCGTCTATTGCCTCTTTCCCTCTTCTCTTTCTCCTCGTCATCTCCTTTTCCTCTCTCTCACTCTTACCTCCATCCCTTGCCTCTTCCCCCATCTTCACTTCTTTCCCTTTTCAATTTTCCACATCCCCCTTCCTCTCCCTTCTATTCTTCCCCTCACCTTTCCACCCCATTTTCTACTCTCACACCTCCTTTTAACCCTGACCCCTTCACCCCGTCACTCTCATGAATGTGAAGGGAAGGAAAGGGGGAATGAAGGGAAAAGGGGGACGAGAATGATTGGGGATAGGGGAGAGGAGGAGAGGAAAGAGATTAAAGTGGGTAAGAGGGAAAGGAAAAAGAGGGCAAAGCGTGATGAACTTGAAGGTAAATGGGGAGGAGGAGGTAAGGGGAAGGGGACAGGAGTGGGGAAATAAGGAGAGACTGATGGGAGTGGAACGTGGAAGGGGAATGATCTGGGGGATTTGAAGGTAAGGGAAAATGATGGATGGGAAGAGGGAAAAAAATGAGCGAAACGGAGGAAGAGGAAAAAGAATGGGAAGGGGAAAGGGAGGATGATGAATTATAGATGTGAGGGAAAGAGAGGAGGAGGAGGAGGAGGAAGAGTAAGAGGAGGAGGGAAGGGAGGAAAACGGATTGAATATATAATGGGAAGAAATGAAGAGAAAGGGGAGAGAGAGGGAGAGGGATTGTAAAAGTGGAACCAGGAAGAATGTGGAAGAGGAAGGAGAAAGGGAGGAAGAGGGTTTGTAGATGTGAGAGGAAGGAAGGAAGAGGAGGGGAAGATGAAGAGAGGAGGAGGAGGGGAAGAGGAAAGGGATAAGGAGAAAAATGGACTGTAGATGTTAGAGAAAGAGAGGAAGAGGAGGGGAAAGGGAGGAAAAGGGATTGTAGATATGGGAGGAAGGAAGAAAGAGGAGGGGAAGAGGAAGAGAGGAAGAGGATGGGAAAAGTAAAAGTAAAGGGAGGAAGAGGGATCGTAAATATGAGGTGAAGGGAAGGGAAAGGGAAAAATGGGAAGAGGAAAAGGACAAGGACAAACTAGCGTAAATGTCCCTCCCGCAAAACCTTTTCCTCCATTATATTTTCTTTCCCGTGTAGCGCAAAGGGTGGTACTAACGCGGGGGGGAGGGGGAGGGGGAGGGGGCTTTCCTTTGTTTTTCTTTTATCCTTATATTTCTACATTCTCTTTTTTTTTTGTAATTTGTATCGATTCTTGCATTTTAACCATTTTTTTCTGTTTTTACTTTTTTCGTCGGTGTATATGTGTGTGTGTGTGTGTGTGTGTGCGTGGGGAGGGAAGAGGGGAAAGGGGTGAGGTGGGGAGGTGGGGAGATGACGGGGGAGTGGAAGCCGTGTTCTTTGCGTTGTTTCTCTTCCACCTCCACCACCACCACCTCCACCACCTCCACCACCTCCACCACCTCCACCAAAGCTTCTTGTACGAGTTTCTTGCCACGTTTCGGGATCAGTGGTGTTTGGTGAAGGCCCAGACAGGCTCCACGTCCCCCCCTCCCCTCCCCCCCCCCTTTTCTACCTTCGTTTTCCCTCCTCTCTCCCCTCTTTCCCTTTCCTACCCTCACCCTCTTCGTTCTCTTTCCTTCACTTTATCTTACTTTCTTTTACTCTCTCTCTCTCTCTCTCTCTCTCTCTCTCTCTCTCTCTCTCTCTCTCTCTCTCTCTCTCTCTCTCTCTCTCTCTCTCTTTATCTCTCTCTCTCTCTCTCTCTCTCTCTCTCTCTCTCTCTCCCACTTTCCTCCACTCCCTTTATGTTCCTCTCGTTTTTCCCTCCTATAGCTTTTCTCTCTTCCTTCATTCACCCTCCTTGCCTCCTCTTTCCTCTTTTCCCCACCCCTCTTCCTCTCCACCTCCTCTCCCAGCCCTCACCTCCTCTCTCTCTCTCTCCCTCGCTCATTTTTTCAGCCTCGCATCAGCCTAGCTTGTCCTCCCCTCTGTTACATATTCCACAACACCCCTGATTTCCCTTCCATATGTAAATGCGCTCTCCTCTCCTATTTACTCTGGTACTTGTGGGAGGGGAAAAGTGTGGCGGCGTGTGTGAGGGGAGGACGTGTGGAGGGTGTCACTGCAGATCAAGCGAGAGGAGGGAGAGAGGAGGAGGAGACGGAGGAGGGAAAGAGAAGGAAGATTGTCAGGATATCCAATACTATTAATATAATCTCATTACTATCATCATCCTTATCACCGCTATTACCAGGATATCCAATACTATTAACTACACAATCCATTTACGATATCAATGAGTGCATATATAACCAGTAACATTGAATTCTTAACCACTTAACGAGCATGGCCTTAAAGAACGTAAGAGGACATTGACCCATCGGGGGAAAAATCTAAGAATACAGCAGTCTGACTTCGTATTGGGAGCCGACATAGGCTTTCCCGCGTCCTCGCCGTCATATCTAGTGAAGCGGAGGTTGGTGGGGCTTCTTTCTTCCTCGAATCTTTTAGTCTTACCAGTCAGGAACGACGACAACAAGTGAGAGGCGTTGGTCTGGTGGTCGGGGAACGGTGGTCTGGCTGGGTCTACTTCTGCGACGAATCTCATCTCGCTCGTCAAACTTGGCAAGAAAATTGAGTAACATTCCGTGGCTGCCTCTACGCCTCTGCTTCTCCTCCCAAGTGGCTCACAATCCCCTCTATTCCCCTCCCTTGCCCTTATTCCCTCTATTTCTCCTTCCTCTTCACTCCCTTCTCCCTCATCCGTGGATGTCGCCCCCCACCCCACCCCACCCTCCCGCCGCCACGCCGCATCAGCCTCGTTCAGCCTCTCGCGGCCCTCTGGAGGCTGGGAGGGACTTTCAGGCTCGGGGCAGCGGGGCTCAGGGCGACGGGCCGTGGTGGTAAGCTGAAGGGAAGCAGACGTTTTTTTCGGCCTTTTTCAGCGGCTTTTGTTCATGGTCTGCCGAGGCCCTGCCGGCGCTAGGGGGCGTGTGACACCTCCCCGCAGCCAGGCGTGAGGTGAGGGCCCTGACACCCCAACAACACCCTCACCCATCACCCCTCCCGGACATCCTCTCTGCCGGGGCCGTGCACTTAATAGTTGGGCTGAGCTTTTGGGAAGTGAAGCCACAGAAGGATGCTCGAGGCTTTGTGAGTCGAGTCGGTGGACTGGAATTTTAATCTCGGACAAAAGTGGCGTGGCGGTGACAGGAAAGTCTTTGCTGTCGTGTTTTTGCTGCCTGGCCGGGAAGGAACAAGACGCCGCGTGAGCCGGTGGAGGGCAGATTCTTGGTGACCGCAAACAAGATTGTCAAGTGATTGTTGGAGTTCCCCGCGGCCCTCCACGTCCAAATTGAACCCCGAAAAGACCAACATGATAACTACCTTGACCTTTAAAATAATTACAGGAAGTGATTAGCAGAATTTAAAGAAAATGCCCCTGTTTTTTATAACCTGCAACCCGCGGCTTCAAAACAATTCTCGCGGAACCTCTTCAGAAAAAGCTCAGTTCGGCGGGAAAAAAAAGAACGCGACCTTGGCAACACTGACCGTGAATTATAGAGCCTCGAAGTCACTAGAAGCGGAGACACGTCGACTCGAGGTAGTCAGGTGGACGAGGATAGCCTCTTGACTGTAGGTTTATAGAGGAGAGGTTAAATTTTCAGCGTCTGAGAGTTAGACGTCACTCGCGAACAGGGGGGAAGGGGGGGAGGGGGCGAAGCGGAAGTGGGGAGAGAGTGAAGGGAAGGGAAAGTAAAGGAGAGAATGGAGAGGAAGATAACAGGAAGGGAAAGATAAAGAAGTAGTGAAAGGAAAGGACGGAGAAAGGTGAGAAAGACGAAAGAAAGGGGTGGGGAAAGGAGGGTGAAGGGAAGGGAAAGTAATGGAGAGGAAGAAGGGTAGAGGGGACATCCATCCAGATCCCCCCCCCCCCCTCCCCCCCGCAGACTCCGTCATGTCATTATTGCCTCGCTCCTCGTCACCAGCACCGCCATCGCCGCCGCCGTCGTCCTCTCCTCCATCGCCTCGCCTCCAATTTCCCCGTGGACAAAACAAGCGGGCCCGTGGGAGTCGTCTGTTCCGCCCCCTGATATCCGGGTGGGCTAATTGTTTGTCTTAGGGTCTAATCACCTCGTTAGGCGGCCCACTAACAGCCTTAATGCGGTGCTGGGCGATGCGAGGAGGAGTAGGAGGAGTAGGAGGAGGTCTAAGGGTGTCGAGAGGAGTAGGAATTGAAAAAGGAGGAGGAGGAGGAATAAGAGTGGGTGTAGGGGTGGAAAGAGGAGATAAATAAAAAAAAGAGGAGGAGGAATTGAAAAGGGAGGATGAGAAACAGGAGTAGGAGTAAGAGAGGGTGTATGGGGTGGAAAGAGGAGGAGATAAATAAAGAGGAACACAAAAGAAGAACAAACAACAGCAGACTTGATGGTCCTTACGAAGCTGTTTGTGACAAGCTACACTAACTATCTAATCAAAGGTGGAAGATGAAGGACAGCAAAGGCGAAGGCTCCTCCCCACCCACCCATCCCTCCAGCCAAAGTACGAGGAGGAGGAGGAGGAGGAGGAGGAGTGGTAGGGGTAGGAAAAGGAGGTAGCATTGAAAAAGAAGGATGAAGAGTATGAGACGAAGGGGTCGCATTAATTAATAAGGTCGGGAAAGGAAGGAAAGCTAGGGGAGAGTAAGGGAAGGGAGGGGACGCACGGGAGTCAGGATGGACGGGTGGCGGGCAGCATAGAAGGTCGCTTAATGTGTCTGAAGTGAAGTGTTCCCAGGGGCGTGGCGTGGGCAGGTGTGTAGCTCAGGTAGAGAGACGTGTTTGGAGAGAGACACCTGCCTCTCCCTCCCTCCTCCCTCAGCCACTACAACGGGGTCAGGGTGAGGAAGAAAAGGGTGAACGGCGAGTTGAGGGTGACACATATTTACTCATTTACACTTACTCCCATTACTTCATTTCAAGGATGTGGGTGAGGAAGAAAAGGGTGAAGGGTGAGTTGAGTGTAACTTACGTATTTACTCATTTACACTGACTCACATTCCTCACCCTCATCCCTTCCTTTACCCCTCTCTTACCCATTACTTCGTTTAAAGGGTGAGGGATAGGAGAAAAGGGTGAAGGGTGAGTGAGGGGTAACTCGTGTATTTAGATTCCTTTACACACATCTTTCAACCTCATCCTTTCTCTCCCCTAATCCCACCCTTACCCATTACTCCTTTAAGGGTGAGGGAGAGGAAGGGTGAAGGGTGAATAAAGGGCAACTCATATATTTAGATTCAAACTCAGACACCTCCCCCTTACCCTCTCTTCCCCTTATCCTCCTCCCCCCCTATTTTTACCTATTAGTCCTTTGTGGAGAGAGAGAGAGAGAGAGAGAGAGAGAGAGAGAGAGAGAGAGAGAGAGAGAGAGGGCAATGCTTTATTCCAGGATTTTAATGGGAATGTGATGTGCATTTTTTTCGCTCCGTTTTTCCTCGTTTTTCCTCGTTTTCTCTGACCGGCAAACAACACACATGCCAAAAAAAAAAAAAAAAGGATGAGGGAAAAAAAAAAAGAAGCTTCAATTTCACTGTAGGGAGACACAAAGCGGAATGAAGGACAAGGGCGGAGTGTGTGTGGAAGGGGTGGAAGTTGTATGCAGGGGAGGTGTATTCCAGGTGTTAATTTGTAGGTGAACAGGTAACTCTAGGACGCCAGGTGACTCAGCAGTAGGAGAGACAGCAGTAGAAGGGACAGCAGTAGAGAGGAACATCAGTAGAAGGGACAGCAGTAGGAGGGACAGCAGTAGAAGGGACAGCAGTAGGAGGGACAGCAGTAGAGAGGGACATCAGTAGGAGGGACAGCAGTAGGAGGGACAGCAGTAGAAGAGACAGCAGTAAGAGGGATAGCAGTAGGAGGGACAGCAGTAGAGAGGAACATCAGTAGAAGGGACAGCAGTAGAGAGGAACATCAGTAGAAGGGACAGCAGTAGAGAGGAACATCAGTAGAAGGGACAGCAGTAGAGAGGAACATCAGTAGAAGGGACAGCAGTAGAGAGGAACATCAGTAGAAGGGACAGCAGTAGAGAGGAACATCAGTAGAAGGGACAGCAGTAGAGGGGAACATCAGTAGAAGGGACAGCAGTAGGAGGGACAGCAGTAGAGAGGGACATCAGTAGGAGGGACAGCAGTAGAAGGGACAGCAGTAGAGAGGAACATCAGTAGGGAGGAACATCAGTAGGTAAGGACAGCATGTGAGGGGAACATCAGTATAGAGGAACATCAGTAGAGAGGAACATCAGTAGAGAGGAACATCAGTAGGAGGAACATCAGTAGAGAGGAACATCAGTAGGAGGAGCAGCAGTAGGAGGAACAGCAGTAGAGGAGACATAAGCAGGAGGAATATAGGGACCAGGAAATGTATGGGAATGGATGATGTATTAATTAGATCTCTCACGCACCAGGACGAGGAGGAGGAGGAGGAGGAGGAGGAGGAGGAGGAGGAGGAGGAGGAGGAGGAAGAAGCTAATTATGATGGCGAGGAGGAATAATTAATCAGAGGGAGAGTGAAACGTGGTGATTGTAACGTTAAAGTGATTCAAAGATAGATGCTCCCCTTCCCTTCCCTTCCCTTCCCTTCCCTTCCCTTCCCTTCCTTTTTTTTCTAACTCTTCGTCTCCTTTCCCTTCCTCTATCTTCCCTTCCATTTCCTTCCCTTTCCTTCCCTTCCCTTCCCTTCTCTTCCCTTTCTTCATTTTTCTCCATTCTTCGTCTCCTTCCCTTCCCTTCCCCTTCCCTTCCCTTCCCTTCTCTTCTCTTCCCTTCCTTCATTTTTATCCACTCTTCGTCTCCTTTCCCTTCCCTTCTCTTCCCTTCCCTTCCTTTCTCTTCCCTTCCCTTCCTTCATTTTTCTCTACTCTTCTTCTCCTTTCCCTTCCCTTCCCTTCCCTTCCCTTCCTTCATTTTTCTCCACTCTTCGTCTTCTTTCCCTTCCCTTCTCTTCCCTTCACCTCCTTCTCCTTCCTTGATCATCTTTCCCCATCCTTCTCTTCCCTTCACCTCTCTTCCCTTCATTCATTTTGCATTGCTGTTTATCTCCTTTCGTTTCTGTCTCCTGTCCCTTCCCTTCCGCCCATCTCCTGCCCCTTCCCTTCCGCCCATCTCCTTTCCCTTGCTTCATTATTACATACCCTTCACCTCCCTTCTCCTGTAACTCTATCCTTTCTCTACGCTTCCCTTCATCTCCCTTCTCCTGTAACTCTATCCTTTCTCTTCGCTTCCCTTCATCTCCCTTCTCCTGTAACTCTATCCTTTCTCTTCGCTTCCCTTCATCTCCCTTCTCTTGTAACTGTATCCTTTCTCTTCGCTTCCCTTCATCTCCTTCCCCTTCCCTCATTTTTCTTTACCCTTCATCTCCTTTCCTATCTGTTTCCTTTCCCTTCCATTCTTTTCTCTTCAACTTCTTCCTCTTCCTTCATTTTGCTAACCCTTTTTCTCCTTTCCCTTCTGTTTCCTTTCCTTTTCTCTCATTTACTTTACTTTCTTTTCCTTTCCTTTCATCTCCTTTCACCTTCGTTCGTCTTCCCTCCATGGTAGTTGCTGCGCCATGACCATATACCTCAAACAATCAATTAATCTACCAATCAGTTTATCTTTTCCTTTCCTTTGTTTCCTTGCCTTCTTACCTTTCTTTACCTTTCCATTCATTTCCTTCCCTTCTCTTCCTTTCCCACCCCTTCCCTTCCCTTCCCTTCCCTTTCCTTCCCTTCCCCTCTCCGTATATCAGTGTTCTTCCCTTCCCCCTGCTTCCTCCCTTCTCCTGTCCCCTCGTCTCCCCACCTCCCCCTCTCACAGTACACCAGCTTAGACCCTTTAACCCCCCTCCCCCCCTCCCCCCGGCTCATGCCTCCCGGGGGGTACAAATAATGGCCGGGGTGAAGCGTCAACACAATAATCTTGTAATGACGACGAGTTGTTGACTAGGGAACAATACTGTCTCCCCCCTTTGTTTCTCTCCCCTCTTCCCCCTCCCTCCCCCTTTCACTCCCCTCGTGACTCCTCTTCTCCCCCCTCTGCCCTCAGCCTCTCATTCCCCTCTTTCCCTGCGTCTACGTACTGCCTCCCTCCTCTCCCTCTCTCTCTCCCTCCTCTCTCTCCACCCTTGTATCGTTGTGTCTAACCCTTCCTCCCTTCCTCCTCCACTGTGTATGCCCCCGGCCGTGTGTGTGTGTGTGTGTGTGTGTGTGTGTGTGTGTGTGTGTGTGTGTGTGTGTGTGTGTGTGTGTGTCCCCTCCAATCCTCTTCCCGCGTTCAACTTCACATTTTTCCTCCTATTTTTTCCCCTCTCCCATTTTTTCCCCTCTCCCTTTCGTATTCCCCTCCTCTCCATTTCCTTCTCTTGATCTCTCCCAGTCTCTCTTACCCTTCCCTGACCTCTCTCCCTTTCTCTCCCCTCTTCTCTACTCTCTCTCCTCTCATTGCTTCTCCTCTCTCTCTTCCCCCAGCCACTTCACTCCCCCTCTCTTCCCCCCGTCACTCCTCTCCTTGTCTCTATCAACGCACACATGTAGACATAAAAAAACAGTCACAAGTACGGCGGCACACATGTACACGTATCTCTCTATCGTATGTCTTTTTCTTGTCTGTCTGTATCTGTTTCAATGTAGTTTTGCTCCTCTCAATAATTGTTCATTTAAATATTATGAATCCAATCTTATGAAGAGGCGGAATATTTTATAATTTTGGGTTTTCATTCCCCTTCTTTTTCATCTCCATCTCTGACTTTTATCCCAGGCTCATCCCTTCAAGCTAAGCCCCTCACTTGTCCGTATTATGCCTCCCCTTCCTCCCTCCTTCCCTCCCTCCCCTTCCCTTCCCTTCCCTGTTACCCCCTTTAAAAAAAAAAACTTCCTTCTCCCTCCTCCCTTCCCCTTCCTGTTACCCTCCTCCTTCTTCCTTCTTTCCTTCCCCTTCTTCCTGTCACTTTCCCTCACCCTCCTTCCCTTCTTCCCCTTCCGGCTACCTTCTTCCCTTTCCCTTCTGCCCATCCCTTTCCTTCCGTTCCCCTCCCTTCCCTTCTCGTCCCTTCCCATAACTCATCTTCCCTTCCGTCTCCTCGTTTCCCCCTTAGTGGTCCCCTTATCCCATCCTTTCCCTACCTTCCCATTCCTTTCCTTCCGTTTCCCTCCCTTCCCTTCTCATCCCTTATCTTCCCTTTCCTCTCCTCGTTTTCCCCTTAGTGCTCCCCTTATCCCATCCTTTCCCGACCTTCCCATCCCTTTCCTTCCGTTCCCCTCCCTTCCTTTCCCTTCTCGTCCCTTCCCATCCCTTCCCATCCCTTATCTTCCCTTTACCTCTCCTCGGTTTTCCCTTAGTCCTCCCCTCACTCCATCCCTTCAGCTCGTTTTCCCTTTCATCTTTGCTCCTTTTTCCTATAGTGTTCTCAC
Organism: Eriocheir sinensis; assembly: GCF_024679095.1. Taxonomy (NCBI): domain Eukaryota; kingdom Metazoa; phylum Arthropoda; class Malacostraca; order Decapoda; family Varunidae; genus Eriocheir; species Eriocheir sinensis. The sequence continues at coordinate 7,968,317 of NC_066543.1, forward strand.
CTGACACTCCTCTTTACCTGATAGTGTTACCTGATGTCCCCCTCACCTGGATCTCCTTCTACCTGGTGCTTCTTCCCTTCACCTTGATCACACCTCCTTTTCCCTTCACCTCCTTCTCCTTCCCATGTTTTGCTTAACCCTTGATCATCTTTCCCCATCCTTCTCTTCCCTTCACCTCTCTTCCTTTCATTCATTTTGCTTTCCTGTTTATCTCCTTTTATTTCTGTCTCCTTTTCCTTCCCTTCCGCCTATCTCCTTTCCCTTGCTCCATTATTATATACCCTTCATCTCCCTTCTCTTGTAACTGTATCCTTTTCTCTCTTCTCTCTTCTCTGTCTCCTTCTCAGACTTTCTCCGTTTATGTTTCTTTTCCATTTTCTCCTTTTTTTTATAGTTTTATCACTTTTTCTTTTTTGTGTTCTAAGTCAGGTTTCAATTTTCTCTTCTTTTATATATACTTAAAACCGCTTTTCTCATTCCTTTAATCATCTCCTCCTCCTCCTCCTCCTCCTCGTCCTACCTGGTCGATGCCTTACAGTCAGATGACATTATTTTCGCTTTAAGCCCGACTAATAGCTCCCCCCCCTCTGTCTTCTCTCCCTCCTCTCCCCTCATTCTTCCTCCTTTCCCTCTCCCCCCCTCTTCTCTCCCTCCTCACTCTCTTCCTCCTCCTCCTCCTCCTCCTCCTCTCCTTACCCTCTGCTGCTTAAATATTGAATCAGCCCTCTCACCTCCTTCGACTCTCGTGTGTGTGTGTGTGTGTGTGTGTGTGTGTGTGTGTGTGTGTGTTAGGGGTGACAATAAAAATGGAAATAACAACAACGAAACAATAAAGCAACACAAAAAAAAAAAAATCACAAACTTCAATAACAACAGTAACTTCTAAAATGGATAATGAAGGGCCAGGAAGCGTAGCGGAGCGCAAAGTCTTCTTATTAGCGTCGTTATCTTTCCTTTCCCGCGTCTTCCGAGCGAGGTGTGAAGGCCTGTAAGGTGTGGAGGGTGGCGTTGTTGTTTGTTTGTTTGTTTGTCCGAGTGGGTGTTTGCAGGGCTTCCCGAGTTCACGGCGCGAAGACCCAGAGTGCTTAAGATTGCGTCGGACTTTGAATTAGTACACGGGAAAAGTGGAATGAGGGACTTAACATTGCACGGGGAAGGAGTTTGTGGATCGGAGTGGCTCTCTGCGTGTTGGTGGAAGCGGTGATAAGCATTGCCCCCCCCCCCCCTCTCTCTCTCTCTCTCTCTCTCTCTCTCTCTCTCTCTCTCTCTCTCTCTCTCTCTCTCTCTCTCTCTCTCTCTCTCTCTCTCTCTCTCTCTCTCTCTCTCTCTCTCTCTCTCTCTCTCTCTCTCTCTCTCTCTCTCTCTCTCTCTCTCTCTCTCTCTCTTCTCCTTTCTTTCTTCCTTCTTCTCTCTCTCTCTCTCTCTTCCTCTTCCCCCCTTCTTTCTCTTCCTCTCCCTCTCTTTATCTCTTCTCCTTTCTTCCCTCCTTCCTTCTTTCTCTCCCTCTCCCTCTCTTTATCTCTTCTTCTTCCTTTCTTCCTTCATCTCTAAACATTTGCCCCCTCCCCGCCTTCTTTCTCTCCCTCTCCCTCTCTTTATCTCTTTTCTCCTTTCTTTCTTCCTTCTTCTCTAAACATTTGCCCCCTCCCCGCCTTCTTTCTCTCCCTCTCCCTCTCTTTATCTCTTTTCTCCTTTCTTTCTTCCTTCTTCTCTAAACATTTGCCCCCTCCCCGCCTTCTTTCTCTCCCTCTCCCTCTCTTTATCTCTTTTCTCCTTTCTTCCCTCCTTCTTCTCTAAGCAACCTTTATCCTCCCGAGAATGCCCGCCATAAATGGAAGGGACGTAAGAACCTCCAAGGACGGACAACCTCAACAAAGGCTGACTGAAACAAAGGAATGAAAACTTAGAAACAACGAAACTGTCACAAAGGGAAGGAGAGGACACACGGACTCGGCAAAAACTACACCGACACTCCTCCCCCCCCCCCCACCCCCATACACACACACACACACACACACACACACACACACACACACACACACACACCATCGCGGACAGAGCTATTTTGTGAGCCGTTGCTAAGTCACGTTTTGCAAAGACGTTACTCTCTTAGTCCTTGACATGTTTAGACTTGTTACATACCGCCACCACAACCACTACCTAATGTTCCTCTTTATCGAGTACTCTCCAACCGTGTGTTGCTTTCTTTATCTTCTTTTTTTTTTTCTTTTTCAACTGATTTTCTTCAGCTCTGTAAACTTTCCCTGTGTCTTTCCCTCACCTTTTTTTCTTATCCTTAATCATCCTTTTACCTTCGAATTCTTTCCCCTTGGTGTCTTATTTTAGCCTGTGGTCGTTATCTGTGTATTAAAAAGAAGATGCGTGTTATTAGGAAGCTGCGAAGTCACTTGTTGAAGAGTAGTTGACGTGTTTGCTCAGACACTTTCGGCTCACAACAAATATTTACAAAGACCGCAAGGAGATTAGTTTTAGTCTCATGCGTGTTTTTCTCGTCCATGGTGCAGTAACCTTGTCAGACTATCACTAGGCTCAGAAAACTGCAGATGGAAACACCCATAACCTATACGAAAGCCTTATCAAATAGATGTATATGTGTGTGTGTGTGTGTGTGTGTGTGTGTGTGTGTGTGTGTGTGTGTGTGTTAGGGGTGAAAATAAAAATGGAAATTACAATAACGAAACAATAAAGGAACTATAAAAAAAACACCGATAACAACACTAACTTCAAAAATGTATAATGAAGGGCCAGGAAGTGAAGCAGAGCCCAAAGTCTTCTTATTAGCGTCGTTATTTTTCCTTTCCCGCGTCTTCCGAGCGAGGTGTGAAGCAACGTTGCCAAATTATCGTATTAACCACATATCGTATCTATCATTTTTATGCCTCAAACTCTCGTACCTACGCAAGTAACGTGAGAAAATCAAAGTTAGTGCTAAAACTGTTGAATATTGATGTTTTTCGCTCTTTGTTGTTATAGTTATCGGTCAGGAACTACGAAAATGGAATGCGATGAGTACGATAATTTGGAAACGCTGGTGTGAAGCCCTGTAAGAAGGTGTAGAGAGCGGCGTCGTAGTTTGTTTGTTTGTTTGTTTGTTTGTCTGAGTGTGTGTTTGCAGAAATTTCCGAGATGATGAACCGTGTTATTCTCATCCTCTCTCCTGACTCGGGGTCGCGTGCAGCACAAGGCGCCCACAACCCTCCTGACCCGTCCGTTCCTACTGAATGGTCTTGGCTCAAACTATAAAATACGGGTCGCCCCCAATACTGGCCCGCGAGATAACTTACAGAGTCCGGGCCGCCTGTTCCTTTCTGACTCCTCTTCTTCTTTTCCTCCCTTTCGTTTCACTTTCCTCTTTTTCCCTCGTTTCTCCTGTTCCTTTTTTTACTTTTTTTTCACTTTCGTTTCCCTTTCCCTCTTTTTCCCTTCTCTTTATTGCTTCCTTCTGTCCTTCCTTCTGTTCCTTCTCTTTCTTCTTTCCCTCTTCTTTCCGTCCTTCCTTCTGTTCCTTCTCTTTCTTCTTTCCCTCTTCTTTCCTTTCCATTCTTTTTTCAATCCATTGCTCGTCTCCTTTCTTTCCTCACTTAATTCATCCTTTCCTTCCTTCCTTCCTTCCTTCCTTCCTTTTCTTCCTGCTTTCCTTTACTTCTTGTGCTATTCCCCCTGCTTACTTTTCCTTCCTTCCTTTCTTCCCTCCCCCTCCTTCCTTCTCTTCCATCCTTCCTTTTTCTTCTTTCCTCCCTCCACCCTTCCATCATCATTCCTTCCTACCTTCACAAAATATATAGCGAAATACGATACGGCAGGAAGCACACAGATCTTACTATAATGCTCTAAGGAACGACAAAATATAGCGTGCCGGAAATCCTTCAGAGAAACTCGATCGCAGTAGAAAAAGATAAAAACAAACAGTGACAAGGAGAGAGAATGAGAGAGAGAGAGAGAGAGAGAGGGAGAGAATTGTTCCTTGCGGCGGTAATTCAAGCTGGCGTATCTCTTGCTCAAAAAAAAATAAAAAAAAATAAAAAATAAAAAAATAAAAGTGGGATATATTTATTTGGCCGCTTGGGAAGAAACTAGAAGGCTATGTTGACCTCTTATATTAATGGTTCCTTGCAGTACTGAGAGAGAGAGAGAGAGAGAGAGAGAGAGAGAGAGAGAGAGTCTTTTTAAAGGGGAAGTGGAAAGATTAATTTGTTTCTCTACGGGCCAGTAATTTATGGTGCTTTAGGCAAGACTGATGATGGTGGTTTTGGTGGTGGTGGTGGTGGTGGTGGTGCAGGCAGGTTACCAAGAGTCATCACCGCAGAGACCACATCACTTCATCACGAGATATTTTTTTTCATCTTTTTTTTCTCTTATTTCCCTTCCTCTTTCTCTTCCCTTCCTTGCTCTCATTCCCATAATTTATTTCTTCCCTTCCGTATTCTCCTTCCCTTCATTATCTGTTTTCACGGTACAGCGTCTACCTACACACCGTCACTTCACTCACTATCACACTAACACTTCACTATAATTTTCTTTTTTGCTATTCCGCCATTTTCCTCCACTTTTCTCTCCCTCCATTAGTGTTTTGCCTCGTATCCTGTGACCCCAAGCTTATTTTTCTCTTTGTTTTTCCTTCTTTTTACGAGTCATCCTCTTTACCTTTTCTTCCCTCTCTCCTCCGCTCACTCCATCATCATCATCATCACCATCATCACGAGCTCTCACTGTAAGTATATGTCCATCTCTTCATTGGTACATTATCTCGCTCTCACTATCCAACTCATTCCAGTTTTTCTCTATCTCCCTTAATTCCTGCCTCCCTCTCACTATCCATCACTATCTCAATTACGGGCTGTCACTGTACGTATGTGTCCGCCTCTTCGTTGCTACACTACTTTTCACCATCACTGTCTAGCCCCTTTCCTTTTTCTATTCTCCTTTGACACCAGCTTCTCTTTCCTCCCTCTCACCATACATCACTATCTCCATCAAGAACTGTCATTGTACGTTTGTCCCGTCCTGTTATTGCTTCACTATCTTTCACTATCTATTTTTCTCTTCTGGCATCCTTCCTCTCCCTTCCCTCTCTCACCTTCCATCACTCTCCATTACTCTTCTCTACGTTTGTCTTCGTCTTTTCATTGCAACACTATCACTAACACTATCACCACTCCACCCTTCACTGCAGCTCCCCGGCCGTCACCATACCCGCGCCGCCTGTCCTCCATCAACACCATTTCACCGTTTCACTGGCCAAGGGAATTCCACGTGTTTCTCTTCGTCTGTCCATCACACGCGCGCTCCCATTTCCCTGTTTTTTTTTTTCATACAATTCTTTTTTTCCTGGTTTCCATTTTTTTTTTTTTTATTGCATTTTCTGCCCGGCCACTATAGTCACACTCATAGCTATACACACACACACACACACACACACACGAGCACACACGCACACACACACCACCTCTACCCATGTCATCATCTTCATCCTCATCATTTATCATCATCATTATTCTCTCTCTCTCTCTCTCTCTCTCTCTCTCTCTCTCTCTCTCTCTCTCTCTCTCTCTCTCTCTCTCTCTCTCTCTCTCTCTCTCTCTCTCTCTCTCTCTCTCCGATTATCTCTCATAACACCACAACAGCCCCCTTTTCCTCCTCCTCCTCCTCCTCCTCCTCCTCCTCCTCCTCCATTTGAATTATCAGTCCTTGCTCGGTTATCTCTCCTCCCCTTTTCTCTTTCATTCCCTCTTTCTTTAGCCATTTTTATTATCCCTCTTTTCATCCTTCCCTTCCTGCCTCCTCGCTCCCTTCAGTGTCTCCTTCTCTCCTCCTCTTCTTGTCGGTATTCTCTGTTCATTTCTCCTCTCTCTCCTTTATCACCGTCCTCTTTCCCCGCCTTCCTCCTCCTCCTCCTCCTCTTCCCCCTCCTCCTCTTCCTTCTTTCACCTGCGTTATTTCCTCTTCCATCACTCGATTTTTTTCCTCTCCTTCTCCACTTCCTTCTCTCCATTCTTTCTTCCTCCATTTACATTTCTCTTCCCTCCGTTTCTCCCGTCTGGTAATTTCGTCTCGTCTTTCTTTCTTACTTTCTTCCTCTCTAAGTTCCTTCTATAAACCCCCTACTTCTTTTCTCTTCTCTTCTTCATTTTTCTTTCCATTTACTAGTTCTGTTTTTTTCCATTTTTATCTATTTTTCTTTTTTCCCCTTCCTTATTTCTTTATTTTTTTTATCTTTTCTTTTTTCACCTTTCGCCATCTTTTCCCTTTCCCTTGATCTTCCTTGTACAACTTTTCCGCCGTCCCATCTCATCTCCTCTTTCAACTGCTTTCCTTTACTCTTCTTCTTTTTCATCCAAACTTTCTCCTTTCCTCTCCCATCTGTTTTCTTAGACTTTCAAACTCCTTTCCCAATTTTCTGTTTCTCTGGTTTTCTTTCCTCCTTTCTTTCCTTCCGGCCGTTCTGCCCTGCATCCTTCCTTTCTTTACTTCCTTCTTTTTTTCATTATTTCCTTTTTTCATCCATTTATCATTATTTTTCTTTACCTTTTTTTCCTTTTTTCACTCCTTTCTTCCTCAGTCATTCAATCTTTTATTCATACGGTTATTCCTTACTTACTTACATCCTTCCTTTACACATTCTTCATTCATTCACTCATTTTCCTCCTTCGTCTCTTTCTGCGTTTTACTTTTTCTTGTCTTCATGCTCCTCCTCCTTTTCCTCTTCCTCCTTCTTCTCCTCCTCCTCTTCCTTGTCCTCCTCGTTCTCTTAAGCACCTGCAGAAGGGTTATTTACTCAGGGGTCAGTCAGCCGTCGCCTCGTGCATAAAGGTCCTTGAAGTCTTCCTGAGGTTTCATCGAAGTTATAATAAAAGTCTTTGAGGTCTCTTTCCTCGCTCGCCTCCTTGTGCATACTCATCCTTTTTTCTCTCGTCTTTCGTATATCTTTTAACTTGAGAGAGAGAGAGAGAGAGAGAGAGAGAGAGAGAGAGGGAGAGGGAGAGGAAGAGGAAGAGGAAGTGGAAGAGCGAGAGCGAGAGAGAGAGAGAGAGTTGATAATGACTTTCTACATAAAAAAAAGGATTAAATAAGTATGATTCACCGTCTTTGAGAGAACTTGTGAGGAGCAAAACTGACCTAGTCCCTTCAACTCCACAGCGTTATTTTATGATCCTTATTTTTTTTATAGTGTGTGTGTGTGTGTGTGTGTGTGTGTGTGTGTGTGTGTGTGTGTGTGTGCAAGTTTACCCAAGTTGGAAAATCTAATCAGAGTTAACTCAGAAATACACACACACACACACACACACACACACACACACACACACACACACACACATACACACACATACACACACAGAGTTCTCTTATGTTGCTCTTGTTTTCTTTCTTGTAAGTTAGTCTAACTCAATCAATTAAACACACACACACTCTCTCTCTCTCTCTCTCTCTCTCTCTCTCTCTCTCTCTCTCTCTCTCTCTCTCTCTCTCTCTCTCTCTCTCTCTCTCTCTCTCTCTCTCTCTCTCTCTCTCTCTCTCTCTCTCTCTCTCTCTCTCTCTCTCTCTCTCACACATTAAACACTTCAAACACTTCATTATGTTTGCCACATACGTATATACACTTACAAACAAGGTTTTTACTTGACAAACAGCCCTTTGTAAGCAACGCTTTTTGGGCTCTCTCAACACGTGTCCTGTACGTGCCTCGTCCCCCTCCCCATCCTTCTTTTGGTCCATCTTGCCTCGTAATGAAACAGGAAAATCGTCGTTTCCGTCTCCTTGCCTCCCAAATTCGTCCCTTCAGCTCTTCACAAGAGACATCAAAAACACCTCTCAGTCCCGCCTTTCAGACCCTAAATCGCTCAACTTTTATTTATGTATTTAGGTCTTATGTATTATTATTATTATTATTATTATTATTATTATTATTATTATTATTATTATTATTATTATTATTATTATTATTATTATTATTATTATTATTATTACTATTGTTACTGTTATTGATATTATTGTTATTGTTGTTATTATCATCATCATATTTTTGCAATAATGCATTTGAATGTTTATGTTTTCAAAAAAAACATTACACCTTTATAAATCTCTAACATGCTGATTTGCATCGCCACTGTACCACAGAAGCATACGAAAGACGATCTTGTATAAAACAGCCAATAGTCAGATCATACTCGGACGGGGAAAGACCTTTTGAAACCTATAATTATTTTGCTCATTTCAGGTGTATGACAAGACATGTGCCTCTTTAAGTGGATATAAAAAGTAGTTTAATTATTCGTTACAAGTGAATAACTTAGTTAATATTCGAGATAGCCTTGCATCACATTCAGTAATATTTAATGTTATTTCCAATATTTCTCATGTGATTTACATGCAATAAATTCTGAAAATCCCTTTTACATACACATATAGAACCAGATGTCTTTTCTGCACCTGTAGTGATATGAAGCTTATTAATTAAAGTGGGTGTTCGTTTGCGAATGATCTGACTTGATTGTTTGATGCAAGCTTGTGTTTCATGTCCTTGTATGGTATATTATCGATTCCAATCAGCATTTTTGGAATTCATACAAGAACGTGTGAGAGTTCATTGTTTACATATATAAACTTTCAAATATATAACTGACGAAATAGTTTGAATGTTTATCACACGTAGCCAACGATATCGAACATGCTAATTTTTTACCAATCATAAGCTACAATACTCCTGTGCCACATATCAAAATTCACGCACTTTGTTTGAGTGGACAGAAGAAAATTAATGAACAGACGATACTATTACTAACTACTACTACGAACGACGTTCCAACGACTTTCGTGCTACCTTTTTCGTATCAGTCACACACACACACACACACACACACACACACACGCACACGCTCACGCAGACACACGCACCCCCCTCCCACACACAGGCACACACACGCACCCCTTCCCACACACAGGCACACGCACGCACACCCACACACCCACACGCGTACAGCGGTGACCTGGGGGGGTTGGGGTACAGGCAGGCGGCCCTTGATAAGCTCGGGGGCCTTATGGGAGGAGATGATAGGCTGGGCCATAACACGACATGGGCGGCCACACCTGCGGATAGTGGGATGGGGGTGGGAGAGGGAGAGAGAGAGGCTGTAGGGGGAGGGGGGATTGGAGTAGACTGAGGAACTGCCATACTTACGGTGTCAGCCTGTGGAAGGGAGACTGAAGGGGAAAGGGGATAAATAGGCATGAGGAAGGGGTACATAAAGGCTGAAAGGGGAAGGGGTAAGGGAAGACTAAAGAGGGAGGAGTAAGGTATAGCTGAAGGGGAAGAGCAAGAAAAGGCTGAAAGGGCAGAAGCAAGGAATGGCTAAAGGGAAAGGACAGGGAAAGGCAGAATGGAAAGGAAAAAGAGTCGGGAAACTGGAACAAGCAGAGAGTAAAATAAATGGAGTTTGGGAAATGTCAGTGTGCGGGGGGCGCGGGGCATGGCTGGACTGGGACGAGAGAAAAGCGCGAACAGTAACAATATTAGCAACAGTAACGCGGCGCTGAAACGAAGCATAAGCAGAGATGGAATACTGAAACTTCCCGGATGCTGAAACGGGCGAGGGATGAACTACACGCGAAGAATGTCATGGAGGGGAACATCAGGGTGCTACAGTATAGAGCTTTTAAAGGGTAGTGACGGGAAGTGTATGTCGGGTCGTTGGAGGGACAGTGAAGAGAAGTGATGGTGAGAGAAGTCCGGTTTTGAAAGTGCCGTGATGGTGAAATGAGAGCGAGAGTCGTCTGTAGTCAAACCATTTAAAATAGTCCGTTTGGGCGTTTGATTCCGCTGGTCCCTTCCTCCCTTCCGCTCTGCCACACAGTTCCAGCACCTATTTTTCCCTCTTATATGTTGCTTATAGGTAACATAAAATTATAGGGTTAGGTTAGGTTCGGTTAGGTTTATAGGGAGTGAGATAGGCTCTTTTTTTTTATTCTAGTAGGCTTTTTTTTTTCTTAGCGGACCATTTTGTACTTTTATCCTAGAGTGCTTTTCTTTATTTTTTTTCCCTTGAGCTGCTTCCTTAACCGTAAAATAAAAGATCCAAAGACAAAACGATAGTAACAGAACCGCAGCGGGAGAGATGAATGTAAAGGAACTTCATAATAAGGGGAACGAAAGGGAGTAAGAGAGAACCATAAAATAAGGAAACCGTGAGTGAGGGAGGAAGGGAGAGGCCGCAGAGAGATAAGTAAGGGAGGAAATAACACTAGGAAGAGAAGAAGAAGAAGAGAGAGAGAGAGAGAGAGAGAGAGTCATGCAGGACAGGGCGCGGCTCGAGGCGGGGGTTAAAGGGGGAGGAGGGGGGCGGGGGGCAGCGAGCAGACACAGGCACGCGGAAGCCTCTTAGACACGCTCGGTAACTCATTAAGAAAATCACTCATAAGAGCTTCTCAAGCAAGGAGGAGGAGGAGGAGGAGGAGGAGGAGGAGGAGGAGGAGTTAAGTATGCAAAGGAGGAGGGTAGGCTTAGAAGAGAAGGTTTATGTGGAGGAAAGAGAAAGAGGAGGAAGAGGAGGAAGGGTTAGTGGGACGAGAAAAGAAAAGGAAAGAAAAGAGGTGGAATGGTGATTAGGAAGAGTAACCAGAAGGAGGAGAGAGAGGGCAGAAAAAGGGAGGAGGTCAATGGGTGTGAGAGAGAGAGAGAGAGAGAGAGAGAGACACACATATACACACAGACAGACAGAGACAGATACAGAGAGAGAGAGACCCATTAATTCCGTGATTGGCTGGGCCGGGCACGGAGGAGCTGGCCCAAGAAGCATCCGGAGATCACTTGACAATTCCTTCCAAGTTTCAGGAATCGTCTTGGAAAGGAGTTTTGATCGCTTTCTGAGCTCAATTTGGATCCGGACGAGCGATCACTTCTTAGCCGGTTTCAAAAGTGGCTCGGGGACGGGACGGGGGGGAGGGGGGTGCTGCTGGGGAGAAGGGGAAAGACAGGAGACTGATAATAAAAGACAGCAGGACGCGGGAAAGATAAGAGAGACGGCCTCGATCCATGACGGTCTGGTTGCGTTACGAAGGAAAGGAAGACAAGAAGAGGAGGAAGAGATAAGGCCAATCCTCGACTTTCTTTAATAGGGTGGTTGTGTTGTCTTATCTTGGCTCCTTCCCCCCGTTTTTATATCCCCTCTTTTTTTATTTGTCTTCGCTCCGTCTCTTCTACCCTTCTGATTGATTTGTTTTTCTTAGGTTGTTTTTTCCTAAATCGCTCTTTTCTTTACTTCTTTTTCTACAACGTCCTTTCCTTCCTTTCTGTTTCTTTCTTCCTCTTATTTCTTCATTCATCCCTCCTTCTTTCCCTCTCTTCCATTTTGTTCTTTCCTTTCCTTTCGTTCCTTCCTTTCTTCATGTTTCCTGGATCCTTCCTTTCCTTCCTTCCTTCCTTCCTTCCTTCCTTCCTTCCTTCCTTCCTTTCTTTCTCTCTTTCTTCCTTCTTTTCGTGTGTTCGTTCGTTTGATCGTTCCTCCGTTCCTCCCTCTCTTCCTCCTTCCTTCACCCCCTCCCCGCCCCCTCCCTCCCCACCCACAGCCATCTCGCTGAAGGTCACGAGGCTCTTGACCGCCACGATTCGAAGTTAAGATTAGAAAAAAAACGATGCCGGGAAACTGTTTCGTTCTCTCGGGCTGATTTCTTTTCGATCTCGCTTGTTTGTTTTACGTCCGTTCGTTATCTTTTTCTTTCCTCCTCTGGTTTGCGTTTCCTTCTCATCCCTTTTTCTTTTCCCTCGTCCATTCTCTTACGTCTTGAATAATATGGACGCGTGGACAGGATGAGCATGTTGTTAATTTTTAGATACGTGGACGTCGCAAACAAATAATTTTTCCCTCACCCTTATTGTTTTTTATATACAGACGAACAATCATTCCTTCAGCGGGAAAAAATAAGTGAAAGAAGAAGAGGAAGAATTGATAACTAAGGTCCCTGTTTTTTTTAAATCCATATACATGTAATCGGGGATATAAAAAAAAGAACAACAAATTGATAAGGTCGCTTTTTGCTTTGATTCCACGCTCCAAGTCAACCAAGGAAGGCCCCGTTTTCGTTTCCTGCCGTCCCCCCTTTCATGCTCTAGCTTCACCCGTTCTCTCTTATTGTGGGTCTCAGAAAACGGGCCTTTACATGCCGAAGGAAGGCTATCTCTCCTCTGAATATCCTCTCCGTTTTCCTTATCAAGCTACGCAGGGACATTGTTTGATTAGTGTTTAGTAGCTTGAGGGTTAAATTACCTCTTGTTATCGGTCTGCGTAATGGCAATACCTGCGTCACTATTGAACGTTCACACACACACACACACACACACACACACACACAGAGAGAGAGAGAGAGAGAGAGAGAGAGAGAGAGAATTTATGCTTCCATTAGGCCACTGATATATTTTAACACTGCATTTCATTTGACTATAAAATTACTAAGAGTGCGTTGTAAAGTCATACTCTAAATGTGTGTGTGTGTGTTTATGTGTGTGGGTGTGGGTGGATGGGTGTTGCATCCTTGTCACACACACACACACACACACACACACACACACACACACACACACACACACACACACACACACACACACCTCCCAGTCCCTTCCTGAGCAACCCCATCCCTCCAACGCCCCTGTATAGTCTCCCCATCCACGCCCCTTCGTCTCCCCACCCAGTCACCTAATTCCCATGCTCTGTTCCCTCCTCCTCGGCGTCGACATGGAGATAATGAAACACAAACACCATCAACACAGCCTCCTCATGCTACTTCATTCCTGGCAATTCATACAAACCTCATTATTGCAACACCCATATTATAGCAACGCAACACTCACTAACACTTATAATTTAACGAACATCCCATCTCTCAACACAAGGATTCTAAATACGCAAAACATCATTTAACAAACATCCCATCTCTCAACACAGGAATTATAAACACACGACACACCATTAAACAAACACCCCATCTTTCAACACAGGGATTCTAAATACGCAATACATCATTTAACAAACACCCCACCTCTCAACACAAGGATTCTAAACACACAACACAAAAAGAAGACAGAAAAAGAAGGAAAAATTAATCCATACCAGCCCCAATGATGCAACACAACATGTCTCGCACACAACACAATTTTCTCGTTATGCAACACAGAAAAAACAGCTCCATGCAACACACACAAGCCGTTTACCACAACACTTATACCGTATTATGTAATTTTACGAGATTAAAAACATGATGAAACGTGTGTGTGTGTGTGTGTGTGTGTGTGTGTGTGTGTGTGTGTGTGCCCTTGTTTCTCCCTTCGTTTGTCTGTCGGTTTGTATTGCTGTCAGTCTGTTGCTCATCTCTTTCAATTTAGGCCTTTGAATTTCCATTTGTCTCCACCTTTGTGTGTGTGTGTGTGTGTGTAGGAGGAGTGTAAGGTAATATAATCTGAGGGAAAAGAAAAGATATGATAAAATTAAATTAGATAATATGAGTTAGTGTGATGAGGCGACAGATTGCTGAATAAATAGAGATTGAAGAGTGAAGAGGGAAGGAAGCAGGAGGAGAGAGAGGCATTAGGAATCGAGTGGGACGAAGAGGAGGAGGAGGAGGAGGAGCAGGAGGAGGAGGAGGAGGAGGAGGAGGAGGAGGAGGAGGAGGAGGCACGTGTAAGAGGAAAGACGAGGGAGACGGAAGGCGAAGTGAGTGAAGACGAGGGGCTGGTAGAAGAGGGGAAACTTATTGAAGTGGATGATGTGAGTAGATGGATGGGGAAACGTGTGTGTGTGTGTGTGTGTGTGTGTGTGTGTGTGTTGAGTAAATACTTATGCATCAAACAAGTGTAAGAGTAAGAGAAAATAACATGAAGGAAAAAGGAAGGAAAGGGAAATGCTGTGTGAATGAAACTAGGACAAGAACAAGGGGAAAGGAGGTGGTATGTGCGGGGGAAGGAGTATCTGAGGGGAGGAGGGGAAGGAGTGAAGGTGGAAGGTGAAGGGGAAGGGGGGGAGGGGGGCGCGGCGGGAAGGTTATTATCATTAGCACGCGAGAAATATGTTGCAAATGATTTTCCGCTTCACTAGTTTTTCATTACTCTGAGTGACGGTGTGTTCGGAGCCTTTGGGGAATATTATTTGTGGATGTTTTTTTTTTCAGTTATTATTTGTGAGTGAAATATGTTTGTGTCTGCTTGTGTATGCATGTGTGTCGGGGGTGAGGGGAATGGTGGGAAATATATGTGGGTGTTGGTTTACAGCAGGGGATAATTTGGTCTTTTTTTTGTCGGGTAAGCAGGAGACAGAGGGTGACCAAGAAAAAAAAATCTTTGTAAAATTATATCCATTGTATTAGGCCTTAGACTAGGGCAGCTGAATCTGTCCTTTTCTGTCCTTTTATTAAAAAAAATTCTTTACTCCCCTGCATAATATACCACATGCAAATATATTAATACATTTTTTTAAGTATGGGCTTCAATGCAGTTGTGGAAGTATAAGCAAAATGGGGTAATGAGTGAGAGGAGGTGTGGAGAGCAGGGTAATGAGCAAACAATGGCTTATAGGCAGAAAAAAAATGGGTTTGTATGTTATTTAGTGATTATTAGCGAGTGAAATATGTTTGCGTCTGCTTGTGTGTGTGTGTGTGTGTGTGTGTGTGTGTGTGTGGGAAGACTGTGTGGAGGGGATGTGGAGGGGGGGTTTATGAGTGTGTGGGAGGGCTGTGTGGAAGGGATGTGGAGGGGGGGTTTATGAGTGTGTGGGAGGGCTGTGTGGAAGGGATGTGGAGCGGGGGTTTATGAGTGTGTGGGAAGACTGTGTGGAGGGGATGTGGAGGGGGGGTTTGTGATTGTGTGGGAGGGCTGTGTGGAAGGGATGTGGAGCGGGGGTTTATGAGTGTGTGGGAGGGCTGTGCGAAGAGGATGTGAAGCTTGGGTTTATATGTGGGTGTTAGTTTACAGGCAGACATAAAGTGTGTATGTATCTATTTCTGTTATTATTTGTGGGTGAAATATATCCGAGTCTGGTGGTGTATGTATGAATGTGTGTGGGGAGGGGGGGGGGGGGGCTGTGTGGAGGGGATGTGAGGCTGGGTTTTATATGTGGATGTTGGTTGACGGGGTAAAAAAACGTTATGGAGCCTGAAAATAAAGACGCGAAGAATATTAATTTCAAACGCGGAGTATGACGAGAGCCGCGCACCTGTCCTCGCTGCCTCACCTGCCGCACCTGACGCCACATGTTTTGGAGTTTCGAGTTTCAGAAAGACAAAAAAAAAATACAACACAAACACACGCGGCCAAAAATAAAACTTGCAATGCGGAATCAGAACTCGGGGGCTTTTTTTGTATATACTTTCAGCAGTACAGAGAGAGAGAGAGAGAGAGCACGGACGCCCCTCTCTCTCTCTTTAACTCTCTCTAGGAAAATCAATTACGGTATGGTGTAAATTGAAATGAAAAAATAAATAATGAAATGTCCTTCGCCGAACCAACTCTGGAGGGTATCTTTGAAAGTAAACTAAATCAAACACGGCGGGAAATAATGACTTGTTAGAAATATAAAAGTTGGTTAAAAGTGAGAGAAAAAACAAACAAATACGAAGCAATAGACTTAAAACTTCATAAAAAAAATGAACTTAATGAGAGAGAGAGAGAGAGAGAGAGAGAGAGAGAGAGAGAGAGAGAGAGAGAGAGAGAGAGAGAATTCCAATTACTAATATAAATTTTTGCAAAGCTTGGGGTGGAGAGGAAGGTGGAGGAGGATAGAGGTAGATGTTTAATTAAATGAGATAGTTGTATGGAATGGAAGGGAGGGAAAGGGGTGTGAAGGGAATGTAAAAAGTAACAGGCGCTTAAAGAGTGGGGAAGGAGGGAAGGAAAGGGAGTGTGAAGGGATTGACAGGGGCGTGAAGGATGGAAAGGATGGGAAGAAAGGGATGGAGGGGGTTTAAAGGGTTTGAAGGAAGGGAGGAAAGTTGACGTGAAAGGAATAGAAAGAGAGAAGAAAGGGTTAAATAGGGGCCTTTTAGGTTTAGACGGTGAGTAAAAGAAATTGGAAGAAAAGGAAGAAAGGGAAGAATACGGACGTAAAGAGAAGGGGAAGAAAGGGTTTAGAGGGGAAGTGAAAGGAATAGGAAGAAGGAATAAAGGAATGAATAGGGACGTGAAGGGAATGGGAAGAAAGGGACGTGAAAGGAATAGGAATAAAGGGAATAAAGGAATGAATAGGGACATAAAGGGAATGGGAAGGAAGGGTTTAAAGAGGACGTGAAGAAAGGGAATGCAAATGGTGAGAAGGAAGAAATAAAAAGGGGCGTTAAAGGAAAGGGAGTGAAAAAAAAGGGGGGAGGAGAGCATGGGGAGGGGAGGCCATTATTACCGACTCAACAACCAACGTCATCCCCTGAAGTCTAAGTGTTAATCGCCTTCGTTAAATTCTACTTGCGTCCTCACTTCCTCGTGTTTTTTATCGGCTTATCTGCGCATTACGTTTACTGAGAGAGGAAATCAATACGTTGGAGGTAGTCATTGACCCATAATAGTGGTTCATGGAAAATTCTCTCTCTCTCTCTCTCTCTCTCTCTCTCTCTCTCTCTCTCTCTCTCTCTCTCTCTCTCTCTCTCTCTCTTTCCTTCCTTCCTTCCTTCCTTCCTTCCTTCCTTCCTTCCTTCCTTCCTTCTGTCTTTCTTTCTTTCTTTCTTTCTTTCTTACTTTCTCTCTCTCTCTCTCTCTCTCTCTCTCTCTCTCTCTCTCTCTCTCTCTCTCTCTCTCTCTCTCTCTCTCTCTCTCTCTCTCTCTCTCTCTCTCTCTCTCTCTCTCTCTCTCTCTCTCTCTCTCTCTCTCTCTCCCCCCCTTTGTGCTTACTCGTTTCAAGGGGGGGGGCGTTCTCGACTCAGTGTACTCAACAGGGAAAAAAAGGGGAACGCTGGGCTGTACACCATTTTGATATAGTAATCCTTCCCTTTGTTATTAAAAAAAAGTGAGTACATTTTTTTGGGGGGTAACAGTAGCAAAAATAGTGATGCTTCTGTAACTAAAATAAAAATATGTGGAGAAAATCATCGGTTATTTGTACCATTTTGTGATAGTAAACTTTTCTTTTTGTCTTGATAGTTTATATATAGAGAGATCAGATTCGTATATTTATTTGCATTACAGCCCGCTATTATAAGCCACTTTAGGTTCTCACATCAGCTATTTCTAAAGGTCAAAGAGGGGATCAATCGTATTCTAATGAGTGTTGATCTAGGTTCACGGTACAGAAGAAGGGTCAAACTACCACTAGGGTCATAAAACTACCCCTGGAAATGTCCTTATAACTTATACGAAAGCGTTGTGAAATATGTGTTCTTGGGAGGCGATATGTTTCAAAATACGACCCATAGTCAAATAAATGAAAAACGTTTAGAATTAGTAATATTTTTTTAAAGCTATTTAATATTATGCGTTCCAAGAGTAGTAATTACTTTAGATGCATCGTGTCAGCGCTAAGCCTAAACAATTTACCGAGCGAAAATGGAGATATATTACATAATTTCTCAGTAAAAACATGAACACAGGAAAAAACGTTAGCAAGGAAAGAAAACTGGAATGGAGTAATTACATGTGTGAGGTGGAGTGGGGAGGGAGGAGGACGGGGCTCAGGCAGGTATTATAAGATATTTTCGCTCGTCAATCGTGTTCTAATGAGTGTTTTTTTAGGTTCATGGTACAGAAGGAGGGTCAAACTACCACCAGGGCCATAAAACTACTCCTGGAAATGCCCACAACTTCTACGAAAGCCTTGTCAAATAGGTGTGCGTGGGAGCTGAAATGTTTAAGAATATGGCTCTCAATCTGTTCAGTATAACGTCACCCTCATAAACTAATTGCCTAAGTCATTTTTCAGCGATTTCCAGGTTTTTCTCTACATCAAATTTTTTTTTTTTTTTTAACATGCGACTGCCATTTTTGTATAGTTGCCTTCGTCATTCAGGGTTTGAGTTTTCTAGAATTGGCCTTTTCGTTTCTGCCTAAATCTTAAGCCATATGAGATAATGACAGTTCTTTTCTGATTTTCTCTAAAGTAGAAAATAATGACTTAGACGGTTTGTATACGAAGGTGACGATAATACAATCCATTTTTTTTTACAACAAAGGAGGCAGCTCAAGGGCACACAAAAAAAGGAAACAATAATAAAAAAAAAAAACGCTACTCGCTGCTCCTACATTATACCGTCATTATACCGTCCGTTCTGTCATTTTATCGTCCATTTTGCTATCTTACGTTCTTTCATTATACCATCTTCACACATATTACGTTCCTCTTCATATATCATTTCTTCTTGTATCACTTCCCATCCACTTTTTTTCGGGTCATAATATCATCCACTTTTTTCCGGTCATTGTATCATCCACTTTTTTCCGGTCATTATATCATCCACTTTTTTCCGGTCATTATATCATCCACTTTTTTCCGGTCATTATATCATCCACTTTTTTCCGGTCATTATATCATCCACTTTTTTCCGGTCATTATATCATCCACTTTTTTCCGGTCATTATATCATCCACTTTGTTCTTTAGTCTTCATTACCATTTCATACGCTCTCCTTTCTCTCATCATATATCATCCATTCCTCCATCATATCCCATCTACTTTATTTTCCGATCATTATATTTTACCATCCACTATCTTCTTCCACCATTACCTTCTCTCTGGTCACGTGTGCATAATCGTCGTCATTTTCATGTCTACCTCTCCTTCCTCAGCCTCTTCGCCCTCTCCCTGTCTGACTCTCCTTCCTCAGCCTCTTCGCCCTCTCCCTGTCTACGTCTCCTTCCTCAGCCTCTTCGGCCTCTCCCTGTCTACGTCTCCTTCCTCAGCCTCTTCGCCCTCTCCCTGTCTGACTCTCCTTCCTCAGCCTCTTCGCCCTCTCCCTGTCTACCTCTCCTTCCTCTGCCTCTTCGCCCTTTCCCTGTTTGACTCTCCTTCCTCAGCCTCTTCGCCCTCTCCCTGTCTACCTCTCCTTCCTCAGCCTCTTCGCCCTTTCCCTGTTTGACTCTCCTTCCTCAGCCTCTTCGCCCTCCCTTCTGACTCTCCTTCCTCTGCCTCTTCGCCCTTTCCCTGTTTGACTCTCCTTCCTCAGCCTCTTCGCCCTCTCCCTGTCTACCTCTCCTTCCTCAGCCTCTTCGCCCTCCCTTCTGACTCTCCTTCCTCTGCCTCTTCGCCCTCCCTTCTGCCCCTTGCCCTCGCCCTCTTTGGCCTCGTTCCCCTTGTTCTCTCCCTCTCTTTCATATCCCGTTTGGTCATGTCACT
This sequence comes from Eriocheir sinensis, assembly GCF_024679095.1. Taxonomy (NCBI): domain Eukaryota; kingdom Metazoa; phylum Arthropoda; class Malacostraca; order Decapoda; family Varunidae; genus Eriocheir; species Eriocheir sinensis. Next base: position 7,987,627 of record NC_066543.1, read on the forward strand.
CACAGCTATAAATCATCTTGCCATGTCTCCCTCCCTGAACTCCTCTCTCCGTACCTCTCTTTACCTCTGTCCCTGGCTCTACCGCTATCCCTTCCTTATGTTCGCCTTCTGCGTCTGTGTTTCTTCTTCTGTGCCCCTTTTTATCCCTCTTTCCACGCCCTTGTTCATGTCCCATTCCCTCCTCCTCCCGACATCTTACTCTTTAAGCTCGCTATCCTTGTCTTAGTCCATCTCTTTATCTTCCCTTATTTGCCTCTATCAGTACTTCCTATACTCATTTTCTCTACCACTTTTCTTCTCTTTCCCGACTTCTTTCTATCTATTCCTTCCGCCGCCCCTGTTCTCTCTGTTTTCACTTTATATTTCTGTCCGTTCCTGCTCTTTACATTCTCCTGTCTCCGTCCCTCTCCTCCCTACCACTGTGCCTTGCGCCGCACCCATAGCCACAGTCATAGCCACAGCAGCACCCACAGCAGCAGCAGCAGCAGAAGCAGTGGTCGTAGCACAGACACACACCTCACATAGATATATTTTATAGCACCCGCGAGCAACACCCACCAGCAGGGAGGAGAGTAATTACCTAGTTATAATGTTTTGTAGTGGATTAAAAAGGAGTCTAATGTTTATGAATTAATCAACTCACCCTGTATAGCTGCACATAATTACTGCTCTTGCTCTTTAATTAATATCTTGTGTGTATATATATAATGATGATGGTGATATCCTGTGATTTATGGAGGGTGTTTATAATTTGTTTTTTTGCTGTGTTACTAATTTGTGTGTTCTGTGTTTTGTTGCGCAGGTGAGTACGGAAGGTGCGGCCATCCTCGTCACCGCCACCCTCACCCCCCCGCCCTCGGCCTGCTCTCCGCCCTCATGAGTACGACCTTTTGTTTTGCTGTTGTGTGTGTCTGTGTGCTTATTTGTAGTGGTTTATCATGGCTGTTTTTTTTGTGTTTAAGTGCATTAGTGTGTGTGGAGAGGGCGTGGAAGGGTGTGGTATATCGGCTGCTGTGTACCTTACCTTACCTTACCTCCCCGTGTGTGTGTGTGTGTGTGTGTGTGTGCTTATATGTAGTGGGTTATCATGGCTGTTTTTTGTGTTATAAGTGCATTAGTGTGTGTTTATGAGTGTGTGTGGAGAGGGAGTGGAAGGGTATGGTGTATCGGCTGCTGTGTACCTTACCTTACCTTTCCTCGTGTGTGTGTGTGTGTGTGTGTGTGTGTGTGTGTGTGTGTGTGTGTACTAGATGACAAAAGGTAAGTCCGTAATCCCATTATCTAGGTCTGTCGTTTTTCTTTTTCCCATTCGCCGCCGCCGCCAGCATGGAGCGGCCCGTGTTTCATGCCTCGTTAACACGTTTTCATGTTTTAGCGGCGGGTTTTGTGTGACCGGGAATGTGTATAGTTTTTCATCTCTTTCCACCTCGCTCTGTAAATCCTTGGACAAAAGTAGAGAGCGGGAAGAGAGAAAGAGAAAAAAATGCTATGGTGAAACCTGGTGGTGGTTGCTTTCTGCGGTTTTTTTTCTCACTTTTTTTTTTTTACCTTGATGAAACCTTGACCGAAAATAGAGCGAAAGATGGAAAGGGAAAAAAGCCGCCTGATGCAAGGTGACGAACACTGGAATCTATCGAGTGTTGTGTTCCATTTTTATTCGCGAGTTGACATTTTTTCCCAGCAGACAATAAAAAGGATCAGGAAAAAAATAGAAAGCAGGTGATAGAGAAAAGGTGAAGCGCTACAGTGACACCTGGCTGCGTTTTAGCTCAATTAAGATACGAAGGAAAAGGTGTGAGCAGATAAAGGGTGAAGGTGAAGGGTGACAAGGTAGGGGAAAGTGAGGGAAGGAAGAGAAGGCTTGGCAGGGCTGTGAAAGACGATCTCGTGATGTGGCATAGAAAGGCGAGAGGCATGGAGAAAAAAATAGATGATGGGAGGGAATGAAGGGAGGAATGAAGGGCGTGGCAAGGAAAGGAAATGGGAGTGAGAGTGGAGGGTCGGCTGTTGAGGGTGCAGAGGAGGGATGGAAGGGAGGGAGGAAGGGAAGGGCGTGGCCATGGCAAAGAGGAGGACAGTTTGTATAGACACATGCAAATATATCAAGTTACCGAGGAGTGGAGGATCGGTCGTTTTGAGGTCAACACTGAAGGACGAGGAGGAAGAGTAGTGGTGGTTTTGATAGTAGTAGTAGTAGTAGTAGTAGAAGTAGTAAAAGTAGTAATAGTGGTGAATAGTGGTTAAAGTTTGCAGCAGAGGTAGTAGTGGTAACGATGGCTGCAGTGGCTTGGATAGTAAGTGGTAACTGGAGTAGTGGGGACTGCAGTGATGGTGGTGGTGTCAGTAATAATAAGAAAAAAATAGTTAATCGCAGTCTGGGCAGCGAGGGTACCGGTAAGGTTGAAGTCATAATCATACGCGGTCAAGGTCAGACTATAAGACTTACATTTTTTTTTCTGTCTCCAAACCTCGTCGCTGTTAAAAAATTACTGAGCTGGTGTCGGCGTCCAGGCGGAAGCGTCCCTGACAACCAGATATACTTCAAATTTGACCTGCATTCTGGACAGTACGAATTATAACTTTTGGTTGTAAAGGATGAACTACACTCAGACCCGGAATAACTGTGGAAAACATTGGGAAAGGTCTCTGTTTTTAAGTGGCCTAATAATGAATGATGATGATGATGATGAAACACACAGAGCAGGTAATGGAGGGAAGCAGTGGCGAAAAAAACAATAAGAGTAAGAAAGGCCTTTGTTTTGTAGTGGCCTAATAATGAATGATGATGATGATGATGATGATGATGATGATGATGAAAGAGACAGTTCAGGTAAGGGAGGGAAGCAATGGCGAAAAAAAAATAACAGCAAGAAAGTCCTTTGTTTTGCAGTGGAATAATAATAAATAATGATACGAAATGATGATGTTGATAAGGACCATGAAGCAGACACAGCGGGTAGGGAAGGAAGGAAAGCACAAACACACACACAAAATAAATATTATGATCACCCTCTATTCTACAGTGGACTAGTAAAATTACCTCTGATGATGATAATAAGGATAATGAAAGAGGGAAACCAGGTAGGGAGGTAGGGAACAAGACAGGTGAGGGTCAGGTAAAGTTGAGGTGTGTGGAGTCTGTTGGCGCTGCGAGAGGAAGGCAGCGCGGGATAGACTCTCTAGGATGCTTTGGTCTCCTGTTGATCTACTCCAAGGAAAGTTTTGCACGTTCAGTTTGTTTCCGGGAGGGACATGACGTTCCCATGGTGACACGGAGGTGCTTTGGGGGCAGGCGGAAGTGTAATGGTGACTAACAGGTGCTGAGAGAGAGAGAGAGAGAGAGAGAGAGAGAGAGAGAGAGATATATATGCGCCGAAGTTAGCGTTGTTATCACCGACTTAGGCTCAGTTTGTGGTGCCATCAGAACAAGAGAGAACAAGGTGTGTGTGTGTGTGTGTGTGTGTGTGTGTGTGTGTGTGTGTGTGTGTGTGTATCTAGGCAGCCGGGCAGTGATACGAGCGTTCAAGGCCCGAGGGAGATTCTCTTGTGTGGACTGGTAGTGTTGGTCTGTGCTTTCCCTATTTTTCTCTTTTTTCCTCTACAGATCAGTTTTTCGAATTCCTCTTTATCTACACACCGTTCGTTTTTCCTCCCATGAACATCTGCCTTTTCCCACATTCTCTCCTCCTCCTCCTCCTCCTCCTCCTTTCTTACCTCCGTTTCACTGGCTTTCTTCTGTGCGTTGGCGGCGATAGTGGCATTGATGTTGTTGGTGTTGATGGTGATAGTTGCGGAGAGCATTGCCTCCTCCACCGGTCACCCAAGAAGGACACAGACCAACGGCGGAGTCACAAACGGCCCCGAGGCACAGCGCGGCACAGCAGTCTCAGAGGCGCTTTTGAGGCTCTGTCCGTAGAAGCCCGCGATTTAGTGTCCCCAAGCCGCTGGCATGCCGCGGCGGCCTTACTGGCGGCGCCGCGGGAAAGTTGTGGCGGTGATCTTCTTAGCGCTAAAGACTGCCAGAGAGAGAGATGTCAGGGGAGGTCTTTTAAGGGCGGGGAGGCGAGAAGTGGAGGGGGAGTAGTGGAGGGGGTGGTGCAATAGTAGTGGTGGAGGTTTAGGAGGGCGAAGTTTAGCAGGAGGAGGAGGAGAAGGAAAGGGAGGCGGAGATGTAGGAGGACTAGGATGACGGATAGGGAAAATAAAATGATCATAAGGAAAGGGAAGCGAAGAGGTGAAGGTGGAGTTATAGTGGAGGCGGAGTGATAGTGGAAGCGGAGTGGTAGTTTTAGTGGAGTAGCTTTGGAGGAGGAAGAAAAGTAGGAAGTGTAGGAGAACAAGGTAGATGAATAAGAAAAGAAGTGAACAGTAGGAAAATAAAATAAAACGAAGAGGAGGAGGAGGAGGAGGAGGCGGATGAGGATGAACTGTTTGCCCTTCTCTCTATCATGATAAACTTATTAAGGATGGAAAAAAATCTCTCACCTAACACGCTGGATGGAGTCTCCCCTTCTCGCCCCTCTCCAGCCGCTCTATATTAGTCTCCCTCTCTCTTCCAATATTCCTCTTGTTCCCTCGCCTTTCATTTCGTGTTTCATATTTGCTCCGCCCTTCCAAACTTTAGCCTCCCCTCGTTCCATCTTTTTTTTCCCCTCTCGTCTATTCGTTACATCATATTCCTCTCTCCTCTCATTCATTGTTCACCTTTTCTTGTGCCTTTCTATCTTCGTTCTCCCACGGTATGTTTTTTTCCACTTCCCATTTTCTTTTCCTTCCTTCCATCGCTGTCTCGCCTTCCTCTGAGTTACTGTCTACTTGCTTCTTCATTAGCTCCTACTACTCCTCACCTTCCTCGTCTCCATTCTTTTTTTCTTTTTTCCCTCAGTCACTTGCCTTTCTCTCAACTTTCCTCTTCCTCTTCCTCTTCTTCCTTTTCTCCTCCTCCTCCTCCTCACCTTTCTCGTCTCCATTCTTTTTTTTCTTTTTTCCCTCAGTCACTTGCCTTTCTCTCAACTTTCCTCCTCCTCTTCCTCTTCCTCTTCTTCCTTTTCTCCTCCTCCTCCTCCTCCTCCTCTTCCGCCGCCGCCATGACTTCCTGCAGTGGCATTTCAACTTGAGGAGACGCACGAGCGAAGTTTGCAGTAGTTGGCTGGCGGTAAGCTCTGTCGCGCCGCTGTTGAACTATGAGGCGTGAGTTAAGGCTATGGCGCTATCACTCTCTGTTTGCCTGTTTGCCTGCGTCAGGGAGAGAACTTGAGGGATTGGCACGGCGAGAATGGGACAGAGAGGAGAGAGGTGAGGGTGGTAGGAAGGGCGACGATGGGACAGGGGAGAGAGAGGGCTGAAAGGAGGGATGAATGAAGGGCGGGAGAGTGAGGGAGTGGCATGTGAGCGTGTAGGAGTGACAAGGCAAGGTGGCAGGGAGAGGTGAAGGGAGGGAGATGGAGGGAGGAAGAGAACGTAAGGGAGGAGAGAGATGGAGAAGGTGAAAGAGGGGAAGGTAGGTGAAGGTGGAAAAGGACAGGTATGGCTGAGATGAAAGGATGTCGAGGGAGGAAAGGAGAGAGAGAGGGGAGATACGACAGATGAAGGGAGGGAAGTCGAGGGAGGAAGAGAGGGTACGGATGGAGAGAGATGGGCATAAAGTGTAACATGGGAAGATGGGTGAAAAGGGAGAAAAGAAGATATGACAGAAAACCAAGGTAACAACAGAGAAATGAAGGGAGAGAGAGAGAGCAGAGAAGAGGTAGAAGTAGAGAAGGCTGAGAGAAAGGCACTGAGGGAGGAGTGGCCAGGCAGAGGTGTAAAGGTGAAGTGGGCGGTGAAAGTGGGCGTAGTTAACCCTTAACTTTTGGCGGCGGCAGCTTAAAGGAGGACGTAAAGACAAAGTGTTGAGGCCGAGGTGGTGCTGGAAAGTGTTGCAGAGTGGAGAGCCTAACACACACACACACACACACACACACACACACGCACACGCACACGCACGCACGCACACGCACACGCACTATACACATGACGACGCAACACAGCACAACACACAATGGTCCTTTGATATAGCAGAACCAAGAAAGTGTTGCAGAATAAAGAGAGTAACACACACACACACACACACACACACACACACACACACACACACACACACACACACACAAACAAACACTATCCAGCACGGCACAACACAACGCAACACACACAATACTCCTTTGATATACCAAGAGCCAGGAAAGTGCGATACAGAGCAGCGGAATGCATCACCCCACAACACAGCAGAGCACAACACAACGTACAGTGTAACACAAAACTTAGTACATCGCAACGTCGCTGAAGCACAGAATATTCTCTTTAACGTAGACCTTTTTTGGGGGGTGTCTCTGTTTGTGGCTGGCAAATTAACAGTATTCGTATCACAGAAAACGCAATGCAAAACAAGACATAACACAAGGCAACACGCAACACAGCCACCAATACCAACAACTGTCCTAGGGTACTACCTCCAGCGGCAGCCTCACACCTGTCCTAACCTAACCATCGGGGGCACCACTGAGGGAAACGGCCCGACGTAGGTATTGACTCTGACCCCGCATGACCTCCCCCCCCTCCCCCTCGCCAATACGTCGTTGTGAGGAGATGAATTACTCAGTGCTGTCTGGCGGGCGGGCGGGGCGGCGCGGGGTGGACGGCGGGGGCAAGTGGAGGTGGCAGGTTAGACTTTATGGAGATGGATGGAAGCGTTTGAGGAGGGTGGTGGGTACGATAGGGACGGGTGGGTTGGGGGTGGAAGAGCTTGTAGTAGGCTTTGCTTGGGTGTGATTGGGATGGGGTGGAGATGGAAGTATTTGTAGAGGGTGATGGGGTGGGGGAAAGGGCTTGTTGTGAGTGTGATAGGAGTGGGTGGATGGGGTGGAAAGGCTTGTAGTGGGTGTTACGTGGGTGGGAATGGCAGGGTGGTAGTGATAGGTGTGGTAGGGGCAAGAGGGAGCAGTGGGAATGGTTTGACGTCGGGGAAATAGGCGAAAATGGGTAGTGGTTTTAAGTGGGAGCATTTGAATGGGTATAGAGGAGGACGTTTAAAATAAGCGGTTTGGTTCCCTGGAAATGGATGGTAAAGGTGAGAGGTTATGAAGGGGGGCAGTGGGTGAGACGGGAGGGGGGCAGTGGAAATAGGGGGGCCGTCAAGCGGTAGAATCCCTCAACACAGACACTTGAACACGATATTACACATTTTTCATTATTGTCCTAAAGTGGAATTGACATGCCTCTGCTCGTCCGGTGATGTGGGCCTCCTCCTCCTCCTCCTCCTCCTCCCCTTTTCCCATGAGTGACGGTGTAATCCTCCCCAGTTTTCTGTCATTCGTTTCATCGCTTTGCGCGGCTCACTGCTCCTCTGTAAATGTTTGATGCCTGTTATTGCGCTAATGTTCGGGGCGCGTGATTCATCCCGTTTACATGCTTCAACGTTTTATTCTTTCTATTTCGTGTATAAGCGGCCGGTGCGTGATGTCATATTTTTCCTCTTAATGGTATAGGCTGGCATAAAGAAGGAATAGGAAGGGATGATATACGAAAGAAAAAATCGGAGCTACACATGTTTTCGTTTCTATATTCTCTCCTGTCACCTGTACTCTGTTAATTGGTAGTTGCGTCTTCCTCAGCACGTCGTGATATAAAACATAGATAAATAAACATGCGAATAGAAAGACAACCAACGAGCCACGCATTTAGTGACGATCCTCCATAGACCCGATCCACCTGTTGTCTCCGTTACCTGTCACCTGTCCAGTCATCATCCTGTTTCCCTCGGTGGGCGGTAATCCTCGAAACGGAAGTAAAATCTTGAACACGACAACATCAAAGCACAGCGCATATCATTCCCATAGAGCCCACACACCTGTCTCCCAATTTACCTGTTACCCGCGCTATGGTACTCATGTTTCCTCGGTGTATGGTGTAATAGAAGAAGAGTTAGCCTTTACGAGGGAGGGAGGGAGGGAGGAAGGGAGCGTGCGCGGCCTGGCTCTGGCACTACCTCAAAGCTCTGGCCCACCACTCTGTCGGGCTGGTCGGCACCGCGCGCACGTCGGCTCCACCCACGTCGCGAAGCCTCCCACCCAGTGATCCGCTTGTCGCCGTGGTGTGTGCGGGCCGCGGTGTGCTTGTGCGGGTACGGTGAGCGGGGAGGGGCGCGAGAGGAGAGTGTTTTGCGTGGCGCGTCGTGAAGTGAGGAAAGCAGTGAGTGCGTGTGTGTTACTTGCGAGTGTTGTGTGGTGGTGATTCCTACGCGATGTGAACTTGGTGTTGCGCTGTGTTGTGTTGCGTAGTGTGTGTGTGTGTGTGTGTGTGTGTGTGTGTGTGTGTGTGTGTGTGTGTGTGTGTGTTTGTGTGTTTGCATTTTCATTCACTCTATAAATATCTTAGGCAGGATTTGACTAAGAGTATGAGAGTAGGAATTAGTAGGATTTGATTACGAGAACATGGGAGTAGGAATTAATAAATGTGTGTGGCTGTGTGGGTGTGTGGGTGTGGGTGTGCTTGCGAGCGTGTGCGTGTGTGTGTGTAGGAGGTTGCATGCAAGGTGGTGTGCGTGCGGACAGGTGGTCGCGATACACTCAGCCATAAGGACAAGAGGGGGGTCGAGAGTCGCGTGTCTTCAAGAGTGGACAGCAGGGCAGGGAGGGGCGAGGAAGGTGCCGTGGGGGAAGCGTTCCTGAGGGAGAGAAAGTGCGGTGCTACTATTGAATAATGTAACACGGCCGTGGCGGAAGACTGCAGGTGGGACAGTTGTTATGAAACTTGAGGCCTCGGCGGGACAGTCGTGCGTTGCGGCGACACTGCTGCATGCCGCCGTGCCAGAGAGGCGTCTTCCCCTCGGCCGCCCGTCCCCCAGCGTGAGGAAGGATTCCGCCACGGTCCTCGACGAAAGTGAAGTTGAGCAAGTTTGTTTCGCTCCGCCAGAAAAGGATGATTCCCTGGCGGGTCATGTCGAGTGTGTCCTTCACGCCAGCCACCTGCAGCATCCCGCGGAGGGCTGTGTCGCCGCCGCTGTGTTGTCCTGGCGTGGAAGGAGGTTACCTGAGTCCACTGTGTCTGTCAGAGCTTGAAACGCAGAGTAAAAGATCATATTTACACTCTTATCTCCGTTGCCGCCGCAGCTGTGCACAGGTAAAGCTTCCAAACATGTTCTGACTCGTCCCGTGGCTGCCGTGCGCCGCGGCGTGCATCTCACTCACCTGCCGCAGCGAGGCTCGGCGCAGGGGTGACTCGGGCGTGCTTAAATATTTACGTTTGTTTGATGGAGTCGGAGGAGGCGGCGAGTGTGTGCCCGCCGAGGGTCTTGTGCGGCGGGGCAACGCAGCACTCAGCGTCCCTCAGCGGCCCACGGGGAGGGAGAATACAACAGACGGGAATAGCACGAAAGCATTTTAGCCTCTGTTTATTTACTCTGTTCTCCTCCAGACACGACTTGCATATGCTCTGCCGGTTCAGCAAGTCTTACCGCCTCCCCCTCCTCTTCCTCCCCCTCCTCCACGTTTTACATTCCCAGTTTCTTTTCATCCTCCACTCCTTCCTGGATCATTGCTTCTTTACTGTGTTGTTTACGTCCTTTCTTTTTCTCTACGGTCATCGTTTCCGAGCTTCCTCTTCCTCTTCCTCCTCCCTGTTCTTGTTCCTTCCTCCTCCTGCTCGCCTCACATCCTCTTCCTCAGCATTTCTCTCGTCCTGACTCTCCCATTCCTCTTGTCCCTCGTCATACCTCTTCCCCTTCCTCTTGGTCATTGGCTTCCCATCTCTCGTCCGTTCCTCTCTTATTCCTCTTCCTACAGCCTCCTTCATGTTACTGTCACTCTTTATTCGTCCGCCCGTCCTTCATTCCTACACTATTGCCTTTTCTTCCTCGTCCTTTATCTCTCCCTTTTCCTCTTTCGTCTCGTTCTCTTTCTCCCTTTCGTCCTCTTTGCCTTTCATCTTATTCTTCCTCCTCCTTCTCCTCTCCTCCTTCTTTTGCTCCTCTTGCTTCCATGTTTCCTCCTCCTCCTCCTCCTCCTCCTCCTCCTCCTCGTCCTTCTCCTCCTCTTTCAGATCCGCCCAGACGAATGAAAAGTCCCACAGCGGCGTAACTTCACAAGGGGAAAATTTAAGCCCTTCAGAGGAAAATATTACTGTCAATATCTGAATCGACAGTCGGGTGGCGTCGGCGGGATGACACTCGCTCCGCCGTCAGCTTGGTCGATCAGTCAGTCAGAGAGTCAGTCAGTCAGTCAGCATGCGTCTTCATTTCCTCAGCTTTTCAGACAACACCTTTACTTTGTTTGTTCTTTTTGTAGACTTAAGTGCTCAGTCAGTTATTTCTATTTCCGTGTCCTGGAGTCAGTGATGGAGTGTTGGTCAGTCAGTCAGTCAGTCGGTCGGTCGGTTGGTCATTTCAAAGCAGAATTACTCTTTCTAAACTTGCTATTTTCTCTATTTTTACACTTCTCTCTCTCTCTCTCTCTCTCTCTCTCTCTCTCTCTCTCTCTCTCTCTCTCTCTCTCTCTCTCTCTCTCTCTCTCTCTCTCTTTGCAGCATCTCTCAATTATTAGTCAGTCGGTATTTGTCAGTCACTCGTATTGCATCGGTTATTTCTACTTTTTCCTTCTCTTTTTATCTCCTTTTTATCTCCTCTGACGTTTTTCCTGTCGTTTGTAATTATCTTGCCCCTCCACTTTTAATTCTCAATCCTCTGTCTTCTTTTTGTCCTTTTTTTTTTTTGGCTATATCTCATTACTACTTGTCATCACCGCTCCTCTGTCCTCGCTTCTCCTGCATATCATCATCATCATCATCATCTTTTTTTTCTTCTTCTTCTTCATTTCCTTCCCCCTCTCCTTCTCCTCTTCATTTTTATTCTCCTTATCCTGTTCATCTTCTTTTTCTTCTCCTTTGCTGCAGTCTTCTCTTTCTTCCTCCTGAATTTATAGTCATATTCTTTCCCTTCCATATATTTTTATCCTCCGCTCCTCCTCCTCCTCCTCCTCCTCCTCTTCCTCTAATATTCTTTCTTATTACTCATTTCTCTTGATTTTATGCTCCTTCCCGACTCCTTTTTTTCTTTTCATTTTTTTCCTCCTCTCTCAGCACATTTCTCTTTTTCCCCACGCTCCTCTCCTTCCCCTTTCCCATCTACTCTTGTTCTCCTCCCCTCTTCTCTTCCCATCTTCCCTTTCCTTTCCACCTAGAGAAAAATACCTCCAGGCTACTTTCCTCCCAATCTCTCCCTGCCCCCCATATGTCTCTACGTCTCTCCCTTTTCTGTACACCACTTCTCTCCCTTTCCTCCCTTTCCTCTACCTTTCCACCTCCCGTCCTCCTTCCCTCATCCCTTTCCTCTGTCTCCTCAATTTCCTTCGCCTCTCCTCTCTTCCTGTTTCTCGTTGTCCCTCTTCTCCCTCTCTCTTCCACCCCTTTCTCCTCCTCTTCCTCCTCCTCGTCGTCGTCCTCTTTCTCCTTCAACTTTTCCTTTCCTCCCCACGTCCCCCCCTCCCCCTGCAACTGTTTCCCCTCTTTCAAGTATGTATTCCTCTTCCCCTCCTAACCCCAGAGGCTCTCGCTGACTACTTTATTGTGACCCTGATCTCTCTCTCTCTCTCTCTCTCTCTCTCTCTCTCTCTCTCTCTCTCTCTCTCTCTCTCTCTCTCTCTCTCTCTCTCTCTCTCTCTCGCTAATCCTCTACCTGGGATCACCTCACCTGTCTGTTCTATCGTCTTTAGTTGTTCTCTCATTTCGCAAAAGTTCTGTCATCGTAAGTAAAAGCGTAGAAAGTCGCCTCCGCCATTTTGAAGGTGTGTGTGTGTGTGTGTGTGTGTGTGTGTGTGTGTGTGTGTGTATGTGTGTGTGATGTGCGTGCGGTGAAGTTGAGAGAGCAGGAAATTAATTACTGTTCCCTCGCCGTTCGGACACACACACACACACACACACACACACACACACACACACGAACGCACGCCAAATAATTCATGAAATCCCCGGGTCACTTCCGCCTCGCTGCCTCGCTCTGCTCGGTGCTTCATAACGGCGACTCATTTTTCGAACACACGTCACCGAACCCGCCGACCGGAACACAGAATCCTCTAACCCTCGAACTCATTACCGCGACCCACTGAACGAACGAACGAACAAACGAATATCCAATGAAACCGTGACCGTCAAAGCGAGCGAACCCTGATGATGATGATGATGATGATGTTTTACAGATGACTCCTTTAAAACTCCTAATCTCGGTGTCACTTAACAACTGAAGGGGCGGATAATTGAATTCGTCCCGTCTACTTATGTTTCACCTTTTATTAGCCTTGTTCTGAGAGCTGATGATGATGATGATGATGAATAAGGAAGGTGACTGGGATGAGGTGGATGGGGGCAAGGTGAGGATGAGGAGGAGGAAGAGGAGAAAGAGTGAAAGGAAGAGGAGGAGGAGGAGGAGGGAGGCTGTGATAGTGAATGACGGTAAAGAGGAGGTGGATATGTGGATGGAAGGAAAATGTGGATGAAGGGGAGGTGTAGGGGGTGGATACTGTGAAGGTGGGGAAGGAGGAGGATGAGGAGATGATGATGGTAGTGTACATACAAAGAACGAGAATGAGGAGGAAAAAGATGGAGGGTGACAGCGACAGAGATAAAGCAACACAAGACATGGAGGAGAGAGGGGAGGGAGGGAGAGGGAAAGAGAGAGCGTGAAAGAGAGGCATTGAGGAGAAGTGAGGGAGCGGGGAGGAGTACCTGACACTCCCCGCGCGGCCCTTCATCACCTCCTCCAAGCCGCTTACCTGGCTGAGCGGCGCCTTGACAGGGTGGGTGGGGGGCAGGGGGGAGGCTGGGGAAGGAGGGGGTCGTGTAAAGATGGGTGATTCTGGGGGGGTAGAGGGAAGAGGGAGGAGCGGAAGGAAGGGGTTGAAAAGGAAAGGAAGAACGGAAAAATATGAAAGGAGGATAAAATAAGGTAGGAAAAAAGGAAAAAGGAAAGAAAGAAAAAATGAGGGAAGGAAAGGAGGAAAGAAAGAAGGATGGGAAGGTATCGCGAATGCCATGAAAGGAGGATAAAAAAGGAAAGCAGGAGATAAAAATATTGACGTGAGGAAGGATGGGAAGGTGATGCAAGAGGAAATAAAGGGAGGAAAAAGAGGAAAGGAGATGGATGAGGTGAGGCGGAAGAGGAAGAGGAGAAGGAAGGGGAAGAGGGATGAATGCAAGAAAAGGAGGGTAAGGCACAGAAGAGGGAAGGGAAAAAGGGGCAATATAAGAGAATGAAAAGGAGGAAGGGGACAGGAAGGGAGGGAGAAGTTAAAAAGGGGGCAATATAAGAGAAGGAAAAGGAGGAAGGGAACAGGAAGGGAGGAAGAAGGGGAAGGGGGATGAAGGTAAGAAAAGGAGGGTACGGCACAGAGAGGGGAAGGGAAAAAGGGGCGATATAAGAGAAGGAAAAGTAGAAGGGAACAGGGAGGGAGGGAGATGTTAGTGATGGTGGTGTGACGAAATAAAGAAAAAGAGGAGGAGGAGGAGGAGGAGGAGGAGGAGGAGGAGGAGGAGGAGTTTCACCGTGATGGAAGAGATGGATGAATGAGGAAGAGTATAATCAAAGGGATGGTCGGAGGACGTTTGGGTGACAGGCAGAGAGAGAGAGAGAGAGAGAGAGAGAGAGAGAGAGAGATTTATGAACAGACAGACAGATACAGACAATAACAGCTAGTCAGCCATGCAGAAACTAAATAAATACAGACGAACCGACAGACATACACAGAGACAGACAGACAGACAGACAGATAGCGACAATCAAAGAGAGCAACACAATGAGCAAACAAGCCAAACGGGAAGACAAACAGACCAAACATTTCCCTGGAACGTCTGTTTTGGATGTGACGTTTACGAGAGAGAACACCCAATGATTGTGAGGGTGGACGAGGCGGCGGTGGTGGTGGTGGTGGTGGTAGCTTGGGGTGGGTGTGCGGAGGATGAAAAGGCGTAATTTAGCCCCCTCATTAAGTCGCCTAATTGTCTGTTGAGTCAGGTGTTTTTGTAGGTCGGGGTGAGGTTTAAAGAGGCACCGTCCGGGAGCTTGAGAAAGGAGGTGATTTGGAGGAAGAGAAAAGCGAGAAGGAGACGGAAGAGGTGAAGAAGAATTTATAAGGAGAGGGAAGGTGGAGCAGTGGGAGATAAAGAACGAGAACAAGGGAGAAGGAAGAAAAGGAAAACAGACCAACGAATAGAGACAAAAGAACTGAAGTATGGACGAAGGGGAGGAAGAGAAGATAAAACTAAAGGAGGCAAAGGAGAGAGGAGGAGGAGGACGAGGAGGAGGAGGAAACCAAAGTACTAAAAAGATTTCCCTCACACACCCGCCATATTTTTGCCTGAGGGTGTCGTGAACTCGGTCCCGTGATATTGTGGCTGTCTTGCCCGAGGGAGCCGAGACGGGGCGGGGCGGGGCAGGGGCCATTGTGTTCCATGAGCCCCGTTCTGGATTCATTGTAGTCTATTTATCAGCGGCGCCAGACCCCTTCCCTGGAGACGCCGCGCGCTGGAAAAATTATCTTAGACCGATTCACGCGAGGCCAGGAGAGGGCGGGGCAGTAAATTGTGAGATCATGGGAGGGGGTAGGGGGGTGAGCGTGAGTGCAAGGGAGATGGTAAGTAGGCAAGGAAGGGGGGGAAGGGGGCAACTGGGGGGTAAGGGAGGGTGTTAGTGGGGGAGGAAGTATGAGAAGGAAGAACAGGAAGTAAGGAAGCGGAGAAAAGGGGAGGGAGAAAGGGAGGTGAGCGTGAGTGCAAGGAAGATGGTAAGTAGGCAAGGAAGGGGGGAAGGGGGCAGCTGGGGGTAGGGAAAGGTGTTAGGGGGGGGGAAAGTATGAGAAGGAAGTACAAGAAGTAAGGAAAGAGGAAGGGAGGGAGGAGATGGTAAGTAAGGAAGGATTGGGGAATAAGGGGGCAACGGAGGAGAGGGAAAGTAAAGGGAGGAAGAACAGGAATTGAGCAAGGAAGTGGAGAAAAGTGCAATCGGATGAGCGAGGGGCCAAGGGAATAGAGTGTAGGCAAGGCAAAGGAAAAGAAGGAAAAAGGGCAATGGAGGGGAGGGAAGAGGAGGAGGGTGAGAGCAAGTGAGAAGAGGGAAGGAAGAGGTGGGAAAATAAAGTTGGGTAAAGGTGAGCGAGTGTGTAAGGGAACTAAGAATAATGAACAAGGGAAAAATAAGAAAGGTGGAGAAGAGAGTGGATGAAATGGAAGAGAAGGGAAGGGAAAGGATGAACGGGCAAGGAGGTAAGAAATGAAATGGAAGGGAAGGGAAGGGAAAGGATGAACGGGCAAGGAGGTAAGAAATGAAATGGAAGGGAAGGGAAGGGAACGGGTGAACGGGCAAGGAGGTAAGAAATAAAATAATTGGGAAATGGAGGAAAGAGTGGATGAAATGGAAGGGAAGGGAAGGGAACGGATGAACGGGGAAAGAAGAAAGATATTAGGTGTTAGATGAGATGACGGGGGTGGGTGGGGAGACAGGGAAATAAGGGGAGCAGAGAGTAATGGAGGGGTGGGGAGAGCAGGAGGAGGCAGGGTGTAAAGGGGAGAGGTACAGTGCGTCATATATTCTCATGATGAGGAATATGCATCACCCTGACCCCCTCATAACTGCCGTCGTTCCTCCCTCACCCCTCCGTAATCTCCCCCTCCCTACTGCCCTCCCTACACTTCCTCCCCTTCACTTCATGTCTTCCTCCCTCCCTCACCTCCATTTCCCTCCCCCGCACTTCCTCCCCCTGATCTCCTCATTTGTTTTTTTTTATTCTCTCCCTTACTCCACTTTCCTCCCCTTTACCTCCTCCTCCTCCTCTCCCCCACACTTCCTCCCCCTGACCTCTTCACTCCTTCCTTCCTTCCCTCCCTCACCTCACTCTCCTCCTCACTGAATCACCTGGCCTCCCTACTTCTTCCCCCCCTTTTGGGTACGATAAGTGGGGAGCTGGAGGGGTGGCTGGGGAGATGAAGGATTGCGAGGGGGGTTAAAGGGGGGGGGCAGAGTTGTGTAATGGTAGATATGAGAGGCGGAATTTGAAACCGTGAGTTGGTATGAGAAAAAGAATGTGATGCTTTTTTGTCCTCTGTTTCATTAGCCGTAACGCTGACACACACACACACACACACACACACACACACACACACACACACACACACACACACACACACACACACACACAACCCCCCACCATACACACACTCAACACTGTCTCTCCCCCCCCACACGCACACGCACGCACATCCAGAATCCCGGCATACGTAGACGATTCAGAGGGGAATAAATTGCGAGGCGGATTTACGATTCATAAAAAGGAAGTCTGGAGCGGCGCGCAAATATGATTATACAAGAGAAACACATTTTGCCGGACGCTGTATTTTGCCATTAATGCTTTGTTTGGTGAATGCTGATGAGGGGAGGGGAAACAGAGGAGGAGGAGGAGGAGGGGAGAAGGGATTAAGAGCCAGGCAAGGGACGGATGGGCGGGGAATGAGCAGCGAAAGACGGGGAACAGACGGGGAATTGGGCATGGGGAAAGAGTTATAGGAGTGTCGGGATGATGGATAGGGGTTTAGGAAGGGGAAATGGTGGTGCATGGGTAAGCGAGGGAGTGAAGGAGGGACTGATAAGAATGCAAGAGAAGGGAAGTTTGAGGTTAGGAAGGGGTTAGGATGGGTAGGTTGGAAGAGAGAAGGAAAAAGAAAGAGGAGGAGATTGGAGGGAGTAACAAGGAGGAGGTAAAAGGAAGGGAGGAGGAGTCATGTGAGGGTGGCTATGGAGGTAGAAAGGGGGGGAGGGGGGGAGGAAATTTGGAAGAGGAAAAAACTGGTAATGAATCTCTTTGTTTGCGAGGAAGATAAAGAACACGAGGAAGATGAGGAAAACGAAAAGACTGATTCTTCAATGTGATTTTTTCCCTTTTGTCCTCGGCGGCTTTCTCTTCTCCTCCTTACTAAACCTTTCCTATCTTTATCCTCTCACTTTCCCGGCGTTTCTCCTCGTCTCCCTTTTTCTCCCTCCTCATTTTTCTCTCCCTTGGTGTTTTTCCTTCAGTAATTTCCATGCCTCACCATTTTCTTCCATTCCTTTCTTTACCCATTCCCATTTATTCTCTCATCTTCTTTCTCCCCTTCATCCTTTCGTTCACTGACCCCTTCAAATTACTTCTCCACTTACCCCAATCCTTATCTCTATCCCTCCTTGCTCCAGAAGTTCCCATCTCTCATCCCCCACCGGCCTCCAACCTCCCATCTCACCCCCACCTTATCCATCAGCTCGCCTTCACACCGCTCTCTGGCCTCGTGAAAATTCATCTGCCGGAAAAACCTTATTGCCAGGAATCACTAACGCGCGTGAAAGGAGCGGTTGGAGCGGTTGTGGGCCTGGGCGGTGATGGGTTAGCCTCTGCATATTCCGACGACCCTCCCCGCCCCTCCCTTCCTCCCACAGTTCACCGATTCTAACCCACCATAGCCACGGGAGATAATGCGACGGAGATGAGCACTAAGACCACGCGCAGCTTTAGTGTATGTCGTCAGCTTTACTTCTTGATTCACTCCCTCCCACTCTTCCTGTGCTCTTGGTCTGATCCGCTCTTTTCCCAGTCATTGCATCCTGTCCTTCCTGATTTGTCCATTGCCGTCTCTTCCTTTTGCGCTGTTCTTGCCCTCCACCGCTTTTCCCTCATCCTTCCCTGGCTTCTCTACTTGCTTCTTTTCCAATTTTTTTCCCTACATCATCCCTTAGTTTTGTTCTTTTCCTATTCATTCATTTCTGTCCTTCCTACCCTATCCTTTTTCCCTGCTCTTGCTTTTCCGTACTTATATCTTTCCTTGGTTTCTCCCTTTGCTTCTTTTCCTTTTCTTTCTCTACAGCATCCCTTAGTTTTGGTCTTTTTCTAGTCATTGCTTCCTGTCCTTCCTACTCTCTCCTTTTTCCCTGGTCTTGGTCTTCCCTGCTTCTTATCTCTCCTTGGTTTCACCCCTTGGTTCTTTTCCAATCTCTTTCCTTATATAGTATCTCTTAGTTTTGCTCTATTCCTCTTCATTGGTTCCTGTCCTTCCTACCCTCTCCTTTTATCCTGCTCCTGCTCTTATCCCTTCCTGGCTTCACTCCTTGCTTCTTTTCAGATCTGTCTTTTCCTGCTCATTGCTTCGTGTCCTTCCTAACTTGTCCCTTGCCGTCTCTTTCTTTTTCTTTTCTCTTGCCCTCCACCGGCTTTCACTTGTCCTTTCTTGGTTTCTCTTCTTACTTATTTTCCAGTTTCTTTTCCCGCAGTGTCGCAAAGTTAGTCCCCTTTTTTTTTTACCCCTTACCTTTGCCCCTGCCTGTTACTGCTCCTCCCCCTACTTCTGCTTCTGCTTTTCATCTTTATCTTGTCGCTATTATCTACTTTGTTCGTGTTTTTTTTCTCTCTCTCTCTCTCTCTCTCTCTCTCTCTCTCTCTCTCTCTCTCTCTCTCTCTCTCTCTCTCTCTCTCTCTCTCTCTCTCTCTCTCTCTCTCTCTCTCTCTCACGTATTATGTCGGCTTTGAATAATTAAATACCCGCGTGAGTTTCGGCTTTTATGATATTTTTTGGTTTTAGATTTTTGTAATTTTTTTTTTGTTGGTTGATTATGTATTCGCGAACCTGGAAAATTTTTGAAGTGTGCCATTGATACTTGGATATTATATTAATTTGCCGGAAAACAGGACACGTGAGAGGGCTTTCAAGTGAGGGGGGAGGGGGGGGGTCGATGGTGGTGGTACTGAAGTGGGAAAAGTTGACAGTGGTGGTGGTGGTGGTGGTGGTGGAGAGGGAGAAGTTGTTAGTGGAGGTGTTGTTGTTGGTGGTGGGTGGTGGTGGTAGTATTGGTGGTGGTGGTGGGTGGTGGTGGTGGTGGTGGAGAGGGAGAAGTTGGTAGTGGTAGTGTTGGTGGTGGTGGTGGGTGGTGGTGGTGGTGGAGAGGGAGAAGTTGGTAGTGGTAGTGTTGGTGGTGGTGGTGGTGGAGAGGGAGAAGTTGGTAGTGATAGTGTTGGTGGTGGTGGTGGTGGAAAGGGAGAAGTTGTTAGTGGTAGTGTTGGTGGTGGTGGTGGGTGGTGGTGGTGGAGAGGGAGCAGTTGGTAGTGGTGGTTTTGTTAGTGGTAATGGTAGTGGTGATGGTGATGTAATGGTAGCAGTGATGGTGATGAAAGCGGTGGTGAAGAGAAAAAAATAACTTAGGGTGTTTGGAGGTGATAGTGATGATGGTGGTGATGGCGAAAAGAGGAAGCGTTAGTGGTTTATGATGATGATAGAGGTGGTTGTGTTAAACAGGTAATTGAAGTCATAGTGGATGGAAAAAAATGTTTGTAATATCAGTAACGGTAGTGATAAATTTGATGATGATGGTGGTAATGGTGGTAATGATGGTGATGGTGATGATTGTAATGATGGTGATGACGGTAATGACGGTGGTAGTGACAGGTCGTATTTTTCCACAATCAAATGAGCGTCACGGGAATGCAAGTCCACCAATATTTGCGTCCACACTTAAACGATGACAAATATTGCGCATATATCACAGACATTCCCTGGCAGCTATTGTGTGTGTGTGTGTGTGTGTGTGTGTGTGTGTGTGTGTGTGTGTGTGTGTGTGTGTGTGTGTGTGTGTGTGTGTGTGCGTGTATGTGTGTATGTGTGTGTGTGAGGGGTACAAGGCTCGGAGTTTATGCTTCAGTGAAATGCCGTTTTTTCCATTCACTAGCGGTCCTTTGAGGCAAGAAATAGTTAGTGTAAATGATTGTGTGTGTGTGTGTGTGTGTGTGTGTGTGTGTGTGTGTGTGTGTGTGTGTATGCCAGTAGCTCCATCCCTTCCCTACGCCCATGTCTTCTGCCCGCAACCCAGTCTGCCGCCTTCGCCTCCCCCTACCCCTCTGCGTCACGTCCCAAGCACCAATACTCTCCCTCGGCATTCCGGTGGTGCGTGCGGCCGTCTGAGACACACTGAAACCTTATGAAACGCGGAAAAAATAATAAATCTTTTGCATTTGGAATATTCAAGATGCAAATTTTCCGGTCTCGCAGCGACTGACTAAAAGTCTTGGCGGAGCGGCTTTCCTATGCATGTTAATGAGGCCTGCAGCGGGCCGCCGGGACGCCCAGGAACTCTCTAAACGTAGGCAGCGCCGAGAGGGAGCTGCTTGTTCGTCTTGAAACCCCGCCAGGCGCTAAGCTAAGGGAAAGGCAGCGTCCTGAGAACCGCCCTCGTTATTTACGCTGCGAGGCGAGCCTTTAAGTCCGTAAGTAAAAGCGAGAAAATATCCTCGCTGTGCCGCTCCGCGAGTAAGGTTTTGCCCCGGGATTGCAAACGATCTTATTATATTACCAGAAGCAACGAGCCGACGCATTCCCGTGAATGTGTTTGTTGTGTGAGACAGACCGCGCCAAAAGACTGATTGAGCCCCACGACCCCGAGCGGCGCTTTCATAAAGTATTAGCATCAAAATTAATATTTTTCACCGGTGGGTAACAATAATTACTCCTCCTGAAACAGGTATTTTACCTTAATAGCGCCACTAGCTGCAGGAACGTTGTTAAAATATTCATTGCAGCGGGATAATGTGCAGGTACTATGTCAGCGGCGCGGGGCTGCTGAGGGACGGGTATTTCATTTTCCTTGACCGTGCTTCGCCGGGGAACGCGAGGCCGCCGTTGAGAAGACTTGGGTAGGCGAGGTAATTGTTGCGTCCGTCACTCGCTCATTGTGTTGCAGCGTGATGGTGTGCGTGGGCGTGCGGGCGTGAGAGGAGGCGAGGAAAGGTATAAGCACCACCGAGAAGCATGCGTGGGTGTGTGGGGATGGGTGAGTGGGGGTGGGGGTGGGGGTGGGTGGGTACGCGTGGCTCTTCAACAGATTTCGTCCCTTTTCCTGTGTTTCTGTGTGTGTGTGTGTGTGTGTGTGTGTGTGTGTGTGTGTGTGTGTGTGTGTGCGTGCGAACAATTAGCGGCAGAGGGACAGAGAGAAGACAAGAAAAGAAATATAAGAAAAAGAAACATGAAAACTGAGGGGGAGGAGAAAAACACACACACACACACACACACACACACACAGACACACAGAAGCAATACAGTGGACATCTAGACAGTTACAAACACCGCCTGACTGCCCTGCGACTTTCTGGCCGAGAGAGAGAGAGAGAGAGAGAGAGAGAGAGAGAGAGAGAGAGAGAGAGAGAGAGAGAGAGAGACGGCATTTTTTTTCTTTTGAAGTTTGTTTTCCCTCCCCTTCGCGTCACTCGCCTCACCGCTTTCCCTTTCTTCAGTCACACCTGTTCTGGCTTCTACCTGTACACCTGGCCTTACTTTCTACCTTTATTTCCTACCTTCCCTCTATTTTTTTTTATCCCTCGTATCTTTTCTTGTTTTTTTTTCGTATTTTCTTCACCTTGTCATGTCTTCCTGTTTTTCTCAATCTCTTACCTTTCTGCTTCTCTTTTTTTCTTCGTTTCCATTTTCTTTCTCTTTGCCTTTATTTCCTACCGTCACTCTATTTTTTTTTATTCTATGACAAATACGTATAACACAATTCACCTTCTGTAACCTAACTTAACCTAACCTAACCTAACCTCGTGTTTTAACCTAACCTCACATTCTAACCCGACCTACTCCTCCTCGTCGTATCCTTCCCTCGCTTTTTTTCTACTTTTCCTTCACACTGTCATTAATTCCTGTTTTTCTTTCTTTTATCTTTCTACTTTGTTTTCATCCACTGTTCCTTCTCCCATGTCCTGTATTCTTGTCTCTCTCCCTCTTTTCGTCTTCATTATTTCCTTATTTTCCTTCATTTCCTTCTCCATGTCCTGTATTCCTGTCTTTTTCCTTCGTTTCTTTTTCCTTCTTTCCTTATTTTCCTTCATTTCCTTCTCCATGTCATTTATTCCTGTCTTTCTCCCTCTTTTCGTTTTCCTTCTTTCCTTATTTTCCTTTATTTCCTTCTGAATGTGATTTATTTCAATCTTTCTCGTCTCTTTTGTTCTTCCTTATTTTCCTTCATTTCCTTCTCCATGTCATTTATTCCAGTTTTTCTCCACCTTTTCGTCTTTCCACTCTCCTTCATTCCTGGCATTCCTTGTGTAAATCTTGTAATACTTTTTTCCTCTCTGTGTGGGTGTGTCGTGTTTCACCTCTCATTATTTACTCTTATTTTTCTCGTTTTTTTCCCTCTCTTTGTTCCTTCCTTTCCTCTTCATATTCCTCTTAATTATCTCTGCGGGTGGGTGTTATTTGTCATTCTTTATCCCTCACTTGATTTACTCCTTTTTCCATTTTCTCTTCCTTTTTTAAGTGGGTGTTATTTTCTCTTCTCTGTTCCTTCTACTTTCTCTTACTTTTCCACCTCCCTCTCCTTCTCCTCTTTTAATTGGGTACATCATTTTTACTTTCTCATTCTACTGATTCTTCCTTCATCATTCTCACATTCTTTCTCCTCTGTGGGTGTGTCATACTTTCTTTCCTCTATTCCTCACTCACTCTATTCATCCCCTCCTCCTCCTCCTCCTCCGTGGGCGTCGTGTTATCTGCACTGTACAAAGCCCGGTGAACGCGCGGGTCGGAAAATATGCAAGTAAGCGGCCTTAAAAAGCACTCCCCGGCGTAATTAGTGAGTCTTGCCCTGTGTAGCACCGAGTCCCTTTAGTAGGTTTCCGGGGCGATACTCTGCGTTAGACGGCAAGGGCGAGGAAGCGAAAAGGAAGGCGAGGGGAGGTATTGGATGAAGGAGTGAAGGGAGAGGGAGTGAGGGGGTGAGGCGAAGGAAAGGTTGTGATTAATGGTACGAAAGACGAGGTATAGGATGAAAAAAGGAAGGTTACGGGAGGGTTAAAGGAAGGGAAAAGTGAAGAGGAGGTAGAAATATAGAAATAAGTGCGAGAAGGCGATTGAATGGTTGTGATTAAAGGTACGAAGGACGAGGTATAGGATGAAAGAAAGAAGGTCGGGGAGGGTTAAGGGACGGAAAAAGTGAAGAGGAGGAGGTAGATATATGGAAATAAGTGCGAGGAAGAAGACGAAGGAATGCGAAAAAGATAAGGGAAAGGTAGTGGATGAAGGAATGAAGGGTGAGGTAGAGGGCGAGGAGAGAATGACAAGAGAAAGTTAAGGTGAAGGGGAGGTAGAAAATAAAGGAAATAAAGGCAAGTAGACAAAGGGGAGGTTTAGGTTGAAGAAAAGAAGGATGAGGGAGGAACACCGGCGTGAAAGAAAGCGAAGGGGAGGTTGAAGATGAGGGGTAGAAGGGCAAGGGAGTGACGGGGTGCGGTAGGGTGCAGTCGAAAAGGGTGAAAGAAAGAAGGGTGACTTAGGACAAAGCTGAGGAATAATGAGAAAGGGAGATGGATAGTGAACGGAGAGGGAGTAGGTGAGAACGAAGAAGAGAAAGAGGAAAATAGTGAGAGAGAGAAGAACAAAAGAAAAATTAGAAAGGGAGAACAAATAAAAGAAAGAAAAAGAACGAAGCATACGAGTTTTCATCTTTTTCTTTTCCTTTTATCATTTTTTTTCTTCTCTTGCTTTTCCGCCATTTCTCTTTTTAGGACTGAGTAACGAAGGCGAAACGGTGAGGAAAAAGAAACTCTGCAAATTAATTCGTTTCTACCTCTGTCCTGAAACTGGCGAGGACATTTTTAACCCCTTTTTTTCTTTCCTTTCTTTAGCATCCTTTTTTTTTTTAGCGACGCACAAGTGAGATGATGGCAACCCTCTTCCCCCTTTTACCTCCTTTCCTCCTTTCCCTCTTTCCTTTACCTCCCTCACTCCCTTCTCAATTCCTTCTTTTCCTTTTTATTCTAGTACTTCATATCTCCCTTCCTCTTCCTCCTTTCCTCCTTTCCTTCCTTCCTTTACCTCCTTCCCCCCCCCCTCCATTTCCCCTCCCTTCATTTCCCTTTTCTTTCAGTCCTTCATCTCCCCCTTCCTCTTCCTCCCTCTTCCCTTACCTTTCTACACTGCCTTCATATGCCCCTCCTCTCCCTTCCCCTCCCCTCCCCTCCCAACCCCTCCCCTCCCCTCTCCCCTCACCTGCCGTCCACATACCTTTAATCCGATCTCCACAAACTCGCTCTCACCCCCCCCCCCCCACAGCCTTATCCTCCACACTTTGCCCCCCTTTCTTGATGTTCTTCCTCCCCAGCGTTCCCCAGTCCTCATCTCCCCACCTAGCCTCCCCTTTACCCTCTTATCATCCAGGGTGTCAAGTCTTCCTAGTCGAGTAATCCTCATCCATTTCTGACCACTTCTTTCCTATTTGCCTTCTTCCCCACGCGTTATTCAAGGGCCAGTGTGCCGGAGATGAGCACCGAGGCCACGCGAAGCTATAATGTATGCCTCCAGCTCTTACCTGCGCGTTAGTTGGCATTCTCTGTATTTGCCTCTCCTCCTCCCTCTTCTAACTCTCCCCCCTTCCCCCCCCCCTCCCTGCCCCCTAGTCTCCCGGCTCTAGGTTTGTGGGTCATGTCAGGTTGTGGTGTGTGGGAAGATGATTGGGGGTCAGGGAGGGCGAGGCGTGTCTGTCGGCGCGAGGCAGGCGGGGTGAGTGTTGGCACCTGGCGGTGTTTACAGGTAAGCGAGGAACGTGACCGAGTGCCCGGCGACGGATGGCGGCCTGGCTCTTAATTAATTTTTTGCTTTCTCTCTCTCTCTCTCTCTCTCTCTCTCTCTCTCTCTCTCTCTCTCTCTCTCTCTCTCTCTCTCTCTCTCTCTCTCTCTCTCTCTCTCTCTCTCTCTCTCTCTCTCTCTCTCTCTCTCTCTCTCTCTCTCTCTCTCTCTCTCTCTCTCTCTCTCTCTCTCTCTCCTCACACCCCTGCCCTCACCTCACCCCCGCACACTCCTCCCTCCCCTGCTCGATTTCCATACCATCCCCTCTTACTTCCCTTTCCCTTCGTCCACCCCTCCCTTTTCCTCCTGCACTTCCCTACCATCCCCTCTACTTCCCTTTCCCTTCCCCTTCCTACCTTTCTCTCCCACCCTCCCATCCTCTCTGCCTATATCCCCTTCCCTCCTCCTCCTCCTCGTCCTCTTTCCCTACCATCCCCCTTACTTCCCTCGTCCCTCGTCCACCTCTCCCCTCCCTGCCTCCCCCTCCCATCTGCCGATAACTCGATCCTCCCCGCACAAAAGGGTTTGATTGTTCGCTTAAAATGAATTCACTCAACGGGGCCAATTTTGTTTTTGTGTCACTGTGCCGGGAGTGACGTTGCCCGGACCCCAGATTCAGACCCAGACCAGCACAGTAAAGGTCCCCCTCCCCCCAGGTAAAAATAAATAAAATGTTCTTGTGTGACGTGTTCCTTTGATGGCGTGGCGTTGGTGATTCTTTGATGGTAATTGTTGGCTTTTTTTTTTTTTGTTATCTGCTTGTTATTACACTTATTTTTTACCATCTTTCCTTCTCACACCATTCCTGCTTCCTAGTGTGTTTGTTTATTCTTTATTCTCTCTCTCTCTCTCTCTCTCTCTCTCTCTCTCTCTCTCTCTCTCTCTCTCTCTCTCTCTCTCTCTCTCTCTCTCTCTCTCTCTCTCTCTCTCTCTCTCTCTCTCTCTCTCACCCCTTTCAGTCGCTAATTCCCAAGCTTATCGTCGGCGTCAGCTTCATACCTCGCATCCAAGCTCTTCAAAGTGTATCTGCCGATAAAGCTAAGCCGTGTTTGTTTGTTGCTGACCCTCTCCCTCCCTCCCTCGGCTGACTGCGTAGCTCTGGATGCTGTTATATCTCCCTGCATGCCGCCCTAATGCACTTACTATTCCACCTATTATGACTGTAAGGCTGGTTGTATATGGAAGCATCATTGTTTAGTTATTTGGGTTTGAGTATCTATATTCCCCATGGCGTTTATTGTTTTTTTGAGTTTTCTGTCTCCTTTTGTTCCTCAGTTGCCTTGTTTTCCATTTAATATCTCCGTCAGTTTGTATACGATAACCTCTTTGCACTTATACGTATTCGAGTATCTATATTTTTCATGGCGTTTATATTTTCTGAGTTTCCTGCCTCTTACTGCTCGTCAGAAGCCTTGTTTTCCGTTATATACCTCAGTCAATGTTTATATTCAATAACCTCTTTGGCCGTGCACATATCGACTATCTGCCCACGTTTACTCCTCAATGCAATCATTTTCCGTCTAATATATCTGTCAGTGTATTTGTTTTCAATAACCTCTTTGAACCTACACGCATCGGCATATCTTTATCGCGGCCTCCATTCATCTCTCGTATAGCAGCCGTCCATCACTGCAAGAGGCGTCCACATTTCTCTTCACGCCATGGTTATTGATGTGGGCAGTTTCTTCGGGAATGTGGATGATATGCAACGGGTGGGTGTGGGTGGGTTGGTGGGTGTTGGTGGATGGGTACGGGTTGGTGTGGGTGGGAGGGTGCGAGGCTGACATGTGGGTTAGTCAGGTGGAACTGTGAATGATGAAATACGATGGAAGTGGGTGGAGGGTGAGGGTGTGGGGTGTAGCGGAGGGTGAGGCGGTGATTATAAAACTGTGTTGGGGTGTCGAAGGGTGAGATTGGTGTAGATTTTGTGGGTTTGAGGGGTCGATGGAGAAAGGATCGCAGAATCTATGTGGATGTGAGGAAAGGGGTTGAAGAGGATCGCCTTAGTAGGTGAAGAGTGTGGGTGGAAAAAGAAGGGGACACTGCGAAGGTTTTTTGGTTGAGGTGAAGGGTAAAAGAATGGTTGGAAGCGAGGTGAAATTGTGAGCTTCATTAGGAGGCAAAATAGAAAGAAGAAGATGTAATTGAGGAGGAGGAGGTAAGATTGAGACGAAGAGGATGCGGATGAGGTACAAGATAAATTAGAATGAAGTAATGAAGTAGCAGTGATTGAGGGTTGAATTAGGTTGAGTTGGAGACGAGGAAGTAAGATTGGCTGTAAGGGGAAGAGGATAAAAATGATGAGTGGAATAAAGGAGAGGAAGAAGGGAAATAATATATACTAGAAGTTATTTGCCCAGAAAAGATGTCTGGCAATAATTAAGGGTGAGTCGAGTTTGTTAGGTTTAATAATAGATAAAATAGAGGTTAGGTCTGCAAGGTAAATGGGTTCAAAAGGATGAGGCTTTGATAATAGGTTAGGGAAGAGTAGGATAGAGGGTTAGAGGATCAAGAGTAGGCAGGTGAAGGGTTGGGGGTAGGGGGGGGGTCAAGGGGTAAGGTGCAGGGTCAGTCAGCGAACAGGTAATTTGCCCGGGCAGGTAATTTGGACGTCTTTTTGTCGGAAGGTTTAGTGACGTCACGAACTCATTGGCAGGAAAGGGGGAAGAGAAAACATCAAAGGAAGGCTCGACGTGTTCCTGTAATTAGTTGCGTTCGTAGAGTCCCACCTGAGCCTCACCTGTCCGCCCCACCCCCCTCCACACCTGTCTGCCCCCTCCCCACTCCTCACCTCACCTCATCTCACCTGTCCGTATTTGCCCCGTCACCCTCCGTCCTCCCTTCCTCCCTCTCCACGTCCATTCATTCAATTTGTTTTATATGCAACAGTCATTATAGCTGCGACAGAAAGTTTGACAGATGGACAGGCGCACGTATACACACGCACGCACACACACACACACACACACACACACACACACACACACACACACACAGACAGAGAGAGAGAGAGAGAGAGAGATGTCAGCCAGCCGTCACATCCATTGGTAATCCGGAACAGGCTTTCCATGTTGACAGGTCTCTCTCTCTCTCTCTCTCTCTCTCTCTCTCTCTCTCTCTCTCTCTCTCTCTCGTCCCATTTTGAATTCCTGGAGAGATATTTACCTGGATAATAATGTTGGTAGGAATGCCTTGACTTATTCATTAGGAGGAGGAGGAGGCGGAGGAGGAGGAGGAGGAGGAGGAGGTAGCATCAGAAGAATAGGAAGGAGGAGGTGGAACTTCAATAAGAGGCAAACTTAAACGCAAACATGTTGAGATTGAAAAATTATCATATGCAACACCATCCCTTCCCATCCTCTTCATCCTTCCTCTTCCCTTTCCCACCCCATCCTCACCCTTCGCGTCCTCACCCTCTGTTCCTCCCTCTCCTCCCTTGTACCCGAGAAAGAAAAGGAAGAGATCGATAGAGGGGAGAACGATAAAAAAATAAAATATGCAAGGGGTAAGGTTTAGAGATGCCGGGCCTTTAGTTTCCATTATGCAACACGCTGGGAGTAGCATGCAAGAAGGTGTGTTGACTTTGTTTAGTCTTTACGGTAACGGAGGGAGGCGGAGGGAGGGCAGGGAATGGATGAAAAGAGGAAAGAGGGCAGAAAAATGAAGCTGAAGGGTAGGAGGACGGAAGGAAGAGGGGAGATAAAGGGAAAGAGAAGAGATGACGGGAAGCAGGAGGAGGGCAAGTAGTGAGGGAAAGAGGAAATAGGGCAGAAAAATGAAGATGAAGGGCAGGGAGATGGAAGAAAGGAAGAAAGAGAGGAGAAACTAAAGGGAAGAAAATGGCTAAGAGAATAGATGAAGGGGAAGGACGGGATGAAAAAAGGAAAGAGGGCAGAAAAATGGAAACAAAGAGCAGGCGATGGAAAAAAGGAAGAAAGAGAGGAGAGACAGGAAAGGGAAGAAAATGGCTAAGACAAATTATGAAGGGAAGCAGAAGAAGAGAAAGGGAGGGATGAAAAGAGGAAAAGGGCAAAAAAATGGAAACGAAGGGAAGGGAGGCGGAAGAAAGGAAGAGAGATACAGAAAAGAGAAGAGAATAGCTAAGAAAATAGACTAAACAGAGAAAATGGGGTAAAAGAAGGAAGGGAAACAAAAACATGGCGGGTAATTTGAGAGAGATAAAGAAGAAACATGTAAATAAAGGAAGGGGAAGTGGGGTAAAAGAAGGAAGGGAAATAAAGACATGGCGGGTAATTTGAGAGAGATAAAGAAGAAACATGTAAATAAAGGAAGGAAGAACAGACGGCAATGCGTTAGGAGTGAGAGTCAGAGGAAGCGTATTGGCTCGTATTCAGACACCCGTGGGGGCAAGACGGAGTGGGCGGCATGTTATTTGCGTGGTGGGCGGACAGGTGGAAAAAATTGCAGCCCGGGGCGACAGGTGGAAAGAGAGGCAGGTAGATGGCTTATTATGAGGCGCCAAACACACACACACACACACACACACACACACACACACACACACGTTTTTTTTCTTCTCATGTATAATTAAATGTTTCCATCTTTCAAAAGCATAACTTAATTCTCTTTAAAACGCGATGCACAACGTATGTGTGTGCGTGTGTGTGTGCGTGTGCGTGGAGTGGAGTGGTCTCTGGAGTGCAATTAAGAAGAAGCACAGAAGCGTAAGGTCGTAAGCGAGAGTGTGTGAGTTCGCAGTAAAATTCAACGTAAAATATATATTCGCATAACCGAGGGTGAAAAATGGCGCGAAGAGAATATATAATGTTAACAATTTATCTTTTTTTTTTTTTTTGGTATTTATTGTTGATGAATATATTTAGTTTTATTTCATTTCTCTCCGCCATGTGAGCCGAGAACTTTAAGCTGCTGGTCGGAGCGTAAAATATTATGCGTTTAGTGAGGAAGGATGTGGTGTGTGTGTATGTGTGTGTGTGTGTGTGTGCGTGTGCGTGTGTGTGTGTGTGTGTGTGTGTGGTATTTTCTGATGCCGTGTAATATGGTAAACGGCGGGAAGCTAATAATTACAACAGTGATTAACAAGGCTAGGGGAGAGAGAGAGAGAATTACAGTCCGTCCACCCTTCTACCTTGTTATTTTCTCGTAAACTTCAATTCCCTGGCCGCCTAATAACACTAAGCACTAAAACTTCATCAACTTCATAAACAAAAGGTATGACCCAAATAAGCGTACCTAATTGAATGGCCTGCGTGCTATAAGTGTTACTCATTTGGCCTGTAGTTAATCTTTTTTTTTTCCTCCATTTTATTCACTCGGGCATGTTCTTTTTTTTTTTACCATCACTTTTCCTTTTACTAACTCGTTTTTTTTTTAATTTCTTATCCTCTTAATTTTTTTTTCTCCTACTCTTTTTTTTTTATTAAGGTAAACATGTACTTTTGTTTTTCTTTTCACCTTCATTTTTTTTTGTTTTTTTACTCGGTTTGTGTATTTGGTCTGTAGTTCATGTTCCCTTTTTTTCCCTTCCTCTCAAAAAGGCAAACATTCACTTTTTCTCTTCCCCCTCCAGTTTTCCTTTCACTCACTCTGTTTGTATATCTGGTCTGTAGTTCTAGTCCCCCTTTTTTTTTTCTTCCTCTTTTTAAGGCAGACATGTATTTTTTTCCTTTCCCCTTCAGTCTTTTTTTAATTTGCTCGGTCACTAAAAAAAAAGTTTAGGCTCCGGGAAGTCGCGTCCAAAGGTTAACGCAACGCGGCCCCCTAACGAACTTGTCTCCCCGGCGGACGAGGATAAATATCAGGCGGAGGAATTAAATAGTTTCCCAAATAAACTTCCAATATATCTTCCACTCTCCCCCTCCCTTCCTTGCTCTCTCTCTCTCTCTCTCTCTCTCTCTCTCTCTCTCTCTCTCTCTCTCTCTCTCTCTCTCTCTCTCTCTCTCTCTCTCTCTCTCTCAGCTGTAATTGCTGTCGCGTTGGGACTGTAAATAAAAAGCAAACATTTTTAGCTTATAACATTTTTTTTTCAATCACGTTATCGTTTAAAATATCGATGACGTTTTTTTGTTAATGGAGCGCGGCGGTGATGGAGTCAAGTGTGCCTGTGTCGAAAAAAGTGGTGATTGATTTCGTTGTGTTTATTGTGAAGGGTTTTTAATTAATCTTTTCTCCTCACCTTGTTGTTGTTGTTGCTGTTTTGTCGCCAGCCTCAGTGGAGACCTAATGAAATCGTGTTTTTTCTGTTTGTTCATTTGCTTGTTTGTCTGTTTTCAAGGTGTCTCCAAAAAAGTAAAATTCACTGGCATGTTATCACTAAATTCACGAGAGCATCCTAGAGTAAATATATCTCTCGGTGATTAAGAAACCTAATGAAATCGTGGTTTGTTTGTTTCTTCATTTGCTTGTTTGTTTGTTTGTTTTCAAGGTGTCTCTAAAAAGTAAAATTGATTGGAATGTTATCACCAAATTCACGAGAGCATCCTAGAGTAAATATATCTCTCGGTGATTAAGGGCCGCTTTCAGAGTCATTTTGTTTGTTCTGATCGTTACCAATGGCAGGGATCGCCGCTATAGTATTTCCACGTAAAACTGGCCTATGGGGTAGTGACGGCTGCGGGGTTAGCCTAGCCCCGCACCTTACCACACACTCAATACCTCTCGCTTCCTCTGCAGCCGCCACTACCCCATAGGCTAGTTTCACGTGGAAAACTATAGCGTCGATCGCCGCCATTGGTAACGATCAAAACAAAGTGAATGTGAAAGCGGCCCTAAGTGCAGGTAGTAATCTGATTAAAAGTGACTTGAATGATGGCCGAGTTGTCACGTTAATGATGCTTCAATGGGTACGTGATAATGTGCACAGTTAGGATATTACTGATGCTTTAATGGGTCCGTGATGTTGTTGGTAATGCTTAAATGGATACGTAATGTGCAGTGTCGTTAATGGGTACTTGATGATGTGCACGGGGTCATCAGTATGTTAGGCTATGTTTACAATGACTTATATTCATTTTACAAAGCCGTGGAAACTATCGCACGCATTGCCTCTTATATGTAAAAGAGTCTAAGGGCCAGATTTTCAGACATTTTTGGCTTTCACATCAAATATTCCGAAATGCGACAAGGATTAGACACGTTTTCAAGGCTTTTTTTTTTTTTTTTTTTTTACATTCATAGTGCAGAAGCCTTGTCAAACTAACACTTAACTCGTAAAATACCCATGGAAATACTCATCACCTCGACGAACGCCTTACGAAATGTGGGTGTGTGCACATCTTAGTAACAGCGAAGTTGCGATAGTACGGAACTAGGCAACGTTTGTCATGGCTTGCGGTACAATTCTTTTTATTACGCTTGACTTGTTTTTGGTTTTGTTTTCTTTGTTCATTTACTCCATTGTTTTCACTCCGGCTGTATATATGATTGTTGTTGTTCTCCTCGATGCTCTTTTTAACTAACCTCTGTTGATAGACGTGTGCGTGTGTGTGTGTGTGTGTGTGTGTGTGAGAGAGAGAGAGAGAGAGAGAGAGAGAGAGAGAGAGAGAGAGAGAGAGAGACTAGGCAGTAATTGCAGTTGGATTAATATATTTGTTTTCTTTAATGTTTAATGAAGAGGAGAGGAGAGGGAGCAGGTGTTCAGGGGTCTGGAGGAGGAGGAGGAGGAGGAGTGACCGTCCCAGTAAGCAGAAATGGAATTGAATCTACCTTAAATATTTAAAAAGAGTGATTTCCAGGATGATCTACGAGAGGGAGGAGCAGGTAGAGGAGGAGGAGGAGGAGGAGGAGGAGGAGGAGGAGGAGGAGGAGGAAAGCAGAAGAGCAGAAGGAGTCAGAGGATAGAGGGAGGGAAGTAGGGAGGGAAAGAGGAACGGATTAAAGAGGTGAACCATGAAATTAATAGAAGGAGAATGTGGGGAGGCCGAGTTAGCGAAGTGACTCAGAAAATTGCCCAGCGATGGAAAGGAATATTGTCTCCCTGTAAGAATGTATGTATGTATGTAGTAAGTATAGTATGTGTGTGTGTGTGTGTGTGTGTGTGTGTGTGTGTGTGTGTGTGTGTGTGTGTGTGTGTGTCGCGAGTTTGCATACATATTCATCCACCTTTCCTGGCCCTCTCCTCTACCTGGGACGAGCTAATTAAGACGTGAGAGGGGACAGGTGAAGGTGTGCAAGGAGGTGCTTCCACGAACCTGTGTGAACCCCTGTGCCGGTGAAGGTGATTGCAGGGTCAGCCTAAAGAAAAAATATCTCTCATTGAGCGATGGAGTGCAGAGCCTGAGGGAAAACTAGACGGAAGGAACGCATATAACTCTAAAGGAAGTTTGTTTTAGACCGTTTACATATTAATTACCGGGATAGTATATGCATTCTCGGCTTAATGTACCTGTTGAGTTGTTCATACCTGGGAGAGTAATTAACCTTTGGAAATGCCTGTGTTACGGGAGTGTTTGTACCCGAGAGTATGCTTGCACCAATGTGAAAATCTTTACTTATGATGGAAGTTTATTTACCTGTGGAAGTGTTCATACCTGGGAGACTAATTAACCATTGGGAATACCTGTTTTGGGGTGCGTTTATAGCTGAGAGAATGCTTGCACCTGTGAGAACATCTTTACTCATAACGGAATTATCTCTACCTGATGAAGTGTCTGTGTATCTTTGGACAATTTTTACTAGTGGCACCTGTGTCCAATAAACGTAGGCAGCAATGGTAGAAGAAGAAGTGAGAAGTAGAAGTGAGGGTAGAAGTGAGAGGGACTAAGAGGAGGATAAGCATCAACATTTCCACACCATTCGACCATTTGCTACATCACTACACACAAGCTTAAATTTTCTCCCCAAACACACACCACCAATACACACTTAACATTCTCACTGTTTTTCTTTACTTCATTCCCACGTATCACAAAACCCACTCACACTTTTCGGTAGGTTAGGTGCTGTGGAGGGGGTTGGGGGGGTTGGGGGGCTAGGAGGGGAGAGTTGGGGGGGTTAGGTTAGGTTAGGTTGTGTTAGGTTAGGTTAAACATCCTACAACCCCACTATGCCCCTCCACACACATCCCATCCCACCTCCTTTTTTTTTTAATCAAGGGTACAGTAAGAAAAGGAAGTGGGTTAGTTGCGCCCCTTAAACACAACCACCCCACCACCTCCACCAACACACACCAACACCCTCCCTTCGTCCTGTGGCTTCCTCGCTCGCCTGGTTGCTTGCTCGCCGCTCGCCCGCCGCCTCTTCCCTCTGACTCTAATTGTCCACAGCATTTATTTTTAAGGAGAGCTGCCGCCGCGTTCTCCCATTAGCGTTATGTTAGTGTGGCCTCGGCGGTGAAATTGGGGAGAAACGACACCCTGTGGGGAGGGTGACGGAAGGGCGGAGGGGGTGAATTGGAGAAGTAGGTGGTGGTGGTGGTATTGGTGGAGGAGGAAGAGGAAGTAATAGAAGAAGATATTTTGAGAAGAAAGAGGAGGATCAGTAAGGAAAACATGAGGAGAGCGAAGAAAAATAAGAAGAGGAGGAGGAGGAGGAGGAGGAATATAGGCAGGAAAATAGAATAAGAAAATAAAATTATGAAAAGGAAATGAAAGATCAATAGGAAAAAGATAAGGAGAGCGAAGGAGAGGACGAGGAAGAAGAAGAAGAAGAAGAAGAAGAAGAAGAAGAAGAAGGAGAAAGAGGAGGAGACTGAGAAAGAGATCAAGAAAGAAGTGATTTTAATGGCAAAGAGAATCCAGGTAAAAAACTAATGATAAAAACGGAGGAAATTAATGAGGAAGGAGTGTGCCGGGGACGGGCAGGCCTCCTCTAATGGCGAGGGTAAAGGTTAATGACTTAATTTCTTCTCTCCAGGGTAAGAGAGAGAAAGAGAGGTCAGATTAGAAGGGAAGGGCTTCTTATATTAAGGATAAGGAAGAGGGGAGCTGCTCCTTTTGATCATCAGGTACGGAGGGAGAGGAAGAGAAGTATGAGGAGGCTTGGGAGAGGAGGGAGAGGTAGAGAGGGAGGAGGAGGAAGAGAGAGAGATGGGAAAAAAAGGTCGAGGAGGAGAAGGATGGTAAGAAGAGAAACGTAAATAAAGAGGCTGAGAATTAGAATGAAAAAGAGTAAAAAAGGAAAAGAAAAAAAAATTAAGATAAGGAAGTACGAGAAAGAGAAAGAAATGGAAAACAAAATAAGTGGAGGAGGAGTAAAAAAAAAAGACGAACAGAAGCGGAGGGAGACTTAGGATAAAACTGAAGAAGAAAAAAAGGAGAACAAGATTAAGACCGGAGAAAAAAATGAGGAGGAGGAAGAAGAGGAGGAGGAGGAGGAGGAGGAGAAGGAATACATAGGAAGAACAGACACCAGAAGACCTGGCGGTCTATGGCGAGGGTGTCTGTCTACTACCGCTACTACTAGTAATCTACGTGTGGTAGGACAGGACAGAATAGATGAAGGCTCCTCCCCACCCACCTCTCCCTCCGGCAACGTGCCGGCAGGAAATAGTTAGAAGAGAACACCATATACCTTTAAGGAAGAAAGGGACATGGAAATTGTACAGTAAAGAGATAAATAAGAGGAAATTGCTACCCTTAACACTTCAGTCGTGAAGTAGAATTAGAGGAGGAGGAGGAGGAGGAGGAGGAGGAGGAGGAGGAGGAGGAGGAGGAGAGGGACTAGGAGGAGGAGGAATTTTAAACGTAGATAAAGTAAAACCATCGCAAGGAAGGGGGAGTTATGGAAAAATCCGGGAAGAGGAAGGGGTAAGGAATGAGCAAGAAGAGAAGGGAATGAATCTGCAGTGAGAATGTACGCATGACATGACCTTCTGATTAGACACACCTTCATCTCTCAGTAACACGTGAAACAAGCAAGCAAATTATATGTATTTTCACCTCCTCTCGTAATTAGATAAACCTTCATTTCATTAACACCTGGAGAGAGCAAAGGATACGTATGCTCACCTGCCCTATTTAACCTCACCTTCATCTCTCCTTAACACGTGAAATTAGAGAGACTGTTTACCTGTCGTCGGTATTAGAGAAACTTGCATCACTCATTAAGACATGGGAGAAGAGATAAAAAGTATATTGTTTACCTGTCCAAATTAAACTCACCTTAATCATTCTTTAGCACGTGAACGAAGCAAATTATACATACATTCCCTTACTTTTCTCGTTAACACCTGGACGAAGGAGAGTATAAATATTCACCTGTCCCCGTAAATAGCCGCACCTGGTTCCTTCATTAACAGGTGGAAGGAGGAAAGTTACCGAAAAAGAGCGAGAGAGAGAAAAAAAAGGAAAGTCAAGTCGGAGAGGGAAAATATACCGAGGGCAACACGGGGCGGGGTTTTACAGGCCGTCCATTCGAAAAGTTTGTGCCGGGTCGGGAACTTTTGGTGCACCTGAGAGATTAACTAAAGCTTTAAACAACTTCTATAAATGCGCCGACTCTCTTAAATACGCCGACTCTCATTCTTGCTTTCTTTTTTTTCCTCTCTCTCTCTCTCTCTCTCTCTCTCTCTCTCTCTCTCTCTCTCTCTCTCTCTCTCTCTCTCTCTCTCTCTCTCTCTCTCTCTCCGCTACCTCTTCCATCTACCGTTATCTCCTCCATCTCAATGTTCACTAGGTCAGTTTCAACGTCATGGTGGTCGCATAACAACTGTCTCTTAGGTTTAGGTTTAGATTAAGATAAGGAAGTACGAGAAAGATAAAAAAATGGTCTGGTTATCTATGTAATTCTATGTAATTCTCTCTCTCTCTATCTATCTCTATCTATCTATCTATCTGTTTCTCTTTAGCGGCATCCAAAGTTTTATGAAGTTCTGAGTTTTCCAAGAAGTTATCCGTTATGTTATTGTTTCCTCCTTCATCCTCGGGAAGTTTAGTTGAGGTTGAAAAATCTGTTGACTTCCCTTTTCTCTCTTTTCTCTTGTCTCCCTTTTCTCCCCTCTCCCATCTCTCCTTTCCTCCACTCTCTTAGGTTTTCATTTTCTCAGTCCCTTCTTTCTCTCCCTCCTCCAACCTCGCCCCTTGCTCTCACTCTTTCTCTCTTTTCTCTTGTCTCCCTTCTCTCCCCTCTCCCATCTCTCCTTTCCTCCACTCTCTTAGGTTTTCATTTTCTTATTCCCTTCTTTCTCTCCTTCCTCCAACCACGCCCCTTGCTCTCAGTCTTTCTCCCTCTTTCCACTTAAGTTCTTCGTCCATCTCCTCTCCTTCCTTATTCCTTCTTCTTCAGACTATTTTTCATTTTCTTCCTCCCTCTCTATTCCTCCTCCACACCTTATTTTCTCTCCCTCAGACTATTTCATCTCCTCCTTCCTCCCCTCCATCTCTCTCTACCTCCCTCCCAGACTACTTTCCGGCCCTCTTCCTCCTCCTTTCCCATTCCTCTTCCGCCTCCCTCCCCGACCCTCTTTCTCCACTTTCTCCAATCCTCCCTCACTGACCCTCTTCTTCCTCCTCTCTCCTCCCTTTCCTACCCTTCGTCCACCTCCCCCCTTCCATTATCCGCGGGAAGCCTAGGAGATGAACTGGTCGTCTTTGTCGCCTCGCCTCAGCTTCTTACCTGTTCTGCCGAGCGCGATGGACCGTAAGAAGAAGGAGAAAACACGTAGAAGTAGGCTGGAGGGACGGATTGAAGGAGAGAGGGAGAAAGGAAACGAGTGAGGGAGGGATTCAAGGAGAGAGGGAACGCGCGGTGAGAGGCTGGAGGGTGGGATTGTAGAAGGGAGAGAACGCGTGAATGAAGACTGGAGGAAAGGATTGAAAGAGGGAGAGAGAACGCGGAGGTAGGCTGAAGGTAGGGATTGTAAGAGGGTAGAAGGGAGAGAGCGCGTGAATGAAGACTGGAGGAAAGGATTGAAAGAGGGAGAGAGAACGCGGAGGAAGGCTAAAGGAGGAATTGTAAAAGGGATGGAAAAGGGATATTGAGGGTGAAGGGGTTGTAGAAGGGAAAGAGAGGGGAACACATTATGGGAAAAGATGATAGGAAAGAAAGTGAAAGAGGAGAGAACGCGTGAATGAAGACTGAAGGAAAGGATTGAAAGAGGGAGAGAGAACGAGGAGGAGGGCTGGAGGTAGGGATTGTAAAAGGGATGGAAAAAGGGATATTGAGGAAGAAGGCGTTGTAGAAGTGAAAGAAGGGGGAACACATAATGGAAAAAAATGATAGGAAAGAAAACAATAGAGAAAGGTAGTGATCATATGGGTTACTGAGAAGCACGATATGGAAAAGGAAGTAGAGGGGGAAAAAAAAAAAAACGAGGAGAAGCAGGAGGAGGAGGAGATGGAAGGAGGACGAAGAGGATACGGTGCAGGATTAGTGCCGAGTTAGCTTAGTCCATATTGAAGGAGGGGGAAGAGGAAGAGGAGGAGGTGGAGGAGGAGGATTTAGTGGAGAGTCAGCTGAGTTGGCATGAGCTGGACAAGTGGAATGAAGAGGTGGACACAGCCATTACGGGGGCATGAGTTACGGCGAGGAGGAGGAGGAGGAGGAGGAGGAGGAGGAGGAGGAGGAGGAGAAAAGAATTTAGTAGGTAAGAAGGAAGAGTAAATTATTCTCTCTCTCTCTCTCTCTCTCTCTCTCTCTCTCTCTCTCTCTCTCTCTCTCTCTCTCTCTCTCTCTCTCTTCCCTCCCCCCCCATCCACCCGCAGTAATCCTAGCAAATCATCATTACCGCCATCTTCAAAAAATTACAATGACTTACGTTACGCCGCCTTCCTAAATCGTGGCTCCCCCCAATAATTTCAACCCTCCCTTACTCCCTTGTCCCTCCCATCTCCCACTTCTTCCACTCCCCTCTCCCCACTTTGCTATGTCCTTACTCCCCTCCTACCCATCTCACCTTCACCCGACCTTCTCTTTCCTTCTTCCTTCCCTATCTTTATCTACCTGCTACTCATCTTCTCTACCTCTTCTGCTCACTTTCCTCCTCCTCTTCTCTTCTCTTCGCATTCCTCCCACTTTTCCTCTCTAACCCAGAACTGTTTTACTCTCCCTCTACTCCTACTCCCTTTTTCTAATGATCACTTTCCCTCACACATCCCCGCTCTCCTCATCCCCCTCTTCTCATTCCTCCCACTCTCTCCGGCATATGACCACAGATGTTGCGCCGACTAAACGAAACTTTCTAACTTTCCTCTCCAACGCAAACTGATTCGTCGCAGGATTTTTAACTCACCTTCAACGGAAAAGCATTTACTCGACTGTTTTTGTTTCTTCCTCTGCACCTATTTTCGTTTTTCTGTTCCCTTTTGTTTATGGGTATTACGTGTTGAATGAATTAATAGGTTACATAGTATTTCAACAGGATACATGCTTCAGTAATACGTCGGGCACTTTGAAGTCTTCTTAGTCTCCGAAAGGTCACCAATGGAGGATTTCGGCATTTTCTTTTCCTATATATTTGGAGTTGAAGATACCCCCCCCCCCTCTTACCCTTCCCTTCCCCCCCTCCCCTTAAAAAAAGAGAGCAAGATAGGAAGAGCCGCCATGTTCCTTTCCAATACCTTCCTCGGCCGTGTGGAGATATCGGTGTTTTTTATATATATTTTTTTCCGTATCAAAGACCTTTCCTAATGGCACCCTTTCCATCTTCAACGAAGGGTAGAATTTTTTTTTTTTTTTTACGTAAGCAAGTTTTCATTTGGGAGGCGATTGCGTCACCTCCATTGGACCGTCTTACTGTGCACAAAAAAAGGGAAAGAGGAAGAAAAAATAATAAGGAGGGAGAAGGAGGAGGAAGAAGAGGCGGCGAGGGATATATTAGGATCTGAAAAACTAGGAAAAAAAAGACGACGAGGAGAAAGTCATATTTGAAATAATGATGATAATGATAATAACAGTAGTAATTGTAGTAGTAGTAGTAGTAGTAGTAGTAGTAGTAGTAGTAGTAGTAGTAGTAGTAGCAATAGTATCAGCAGCAGTAAAAGGAAGAGGCAGAAGAGGAAATACCATTCGCAGAAGGGAGGAGGAGGATAGGTTTGATCTGGTTGCCGGGGTGACAGGGTGAAGGGGTGCAGGGGGTGGTAGGGGCGGAGCAGACACGGCAACAGCAGGAGGCAGGGGTCAGGAGGTCGAAGAGGAAGAAATATAAACAAAAAAATCAGAGGTTCCGATTCTGACCGGCTCTCTTATTCTGAAAAGTCTTGATTTTTGTGGTCCGTGGGGAAGAGAATGGAAGATTGCTGGAAGAAGAGGAAAACGAGGAGGAGGAGGAGAAGAAGAAGAAGAAGAAGAAGAAGAAGAAGAAGAAGAAGAAGAAGAAGAAGAAGAAGAAGAAGAAGAAGAAGAAGAAGAAGAAGAAGAAAAAGAAAAAGAAGAAAAAAAATAAAATAAAAAAAGGAAGAAGAAAGAAGAAAGAAAAAGAAAAGGAAAAGATGAAGAAAAAGAAAAAAGAAAAAGAAGTGGAAAAATAAGGAGGAGGAGGACGGTAAATGAAAATAAGCAGGAAGCAGGAGACACGAGAAATAATGAAGTCTGATGAAAATATGAGAAGGAGGAGACGCAGAAGAAAGAGAAGAAGAAGGAGGAAAGAAGAAAAACAGGAAGTAAGAGACACGAGGAGGAAAGAAATCAGAAAAAAATATGAAGAAAATGAGACGCTGGGGGAAAAAAAGCAGGAGGAGGAAGAGGAGGCAAAGAGTCCTCAAAAGTCCTGAAGGAGGTCACAGGAGGCCGGGAAGAAGTCGTGGGCCTCCTCCAGCTGAAGATTCTCTCTCTCTCTCTCTCTCTCTCTCTCTCTCTCTCTCTCTCTCTCTCTCTCTCTCTCTCTCT
Source organism: Eriocheir sinensis (assembly GCF_024679095.1). Lineage (NCBI taxonomy): Eukaryota > Metazoa > Arthropoda > Malacostraca > Decapoda > Varunidae > Eriocheir > Eriocheir sinensis. Next base: position 8,028,019 of record NC_066543.1, read on the forward strand.
CTCTCTCTCTCTCTCTCTCTCTCTCTCTCTCTCTCTCTCTCTCTCTCTCTCAGTAATCCATCAGTCAGAGAAGTCAAATTTAGTCCTCTCCGCCTCCTTCTCCTCCTCTTCCTCCTCCTTCTCCTCCTCCCACCCATCTCTCTGCATTCCCCTTTCAATCTTCTCACTACTTCTCATCTTGTTCCGCTGTTCTTTCCCTCCTCTCCTTCGTTTCTTACCTCTGCCAATGGTAAAAACGTCCACCAGTAGTAGTAGAGTGCTCCGTGCCTGCCAACGCGCGTGGATCAGTAGGAGCAGCTTCTTATTTGGACCGGGTATATACGTGACGGGCCATACCTCCACCTTTCACACCGGGCAGGAGATTCAAGGGGTAACTGTAAGGGTTGCTTCGTCCGGTGCCCTTCCCTCCTTTCCCACCCCACACTCGCTGCTCTCTTGGATGCCAGCTAAGTTACTATACGGCTCTGAAGAAAACAGGAAGCGGGGGACGGGAAAGTAGGAGAAGGAGGCGACAAAGGGTGCCTAGGAGAAGGTAGAGATCGGAAAAGGGGGAAAGGGGAGATAAAGAATTGGAGGAGGAAAACGGCTATGTATTTTACTTGAAGAAGAGATTGGAATAGGAAGGAGAAAAAAAGAGGAGGAAGGCGTGAGAAGTTAAAAGGGAGGAAAAATAAAGAGAAGAAAGACGGGGAGAAGAAGGAAGAGAAAATAAAGGAGAAAAAAGGCGCGGGATATACAGTGAAGAAGAAGAAATAAAGAGAAGGAGAAGGAAGGCGGGAGAGATAAACTGAAGAAAAGAAAATATGGAGAAACTGGAGGTAGACGAGGAGATGAAAAGAAAAATAATGAACTAACGAGAAGAACGGGGAAGATACTGTAAAAGGAAGAAGAGGAAATAAAGAGGAGGAAGAAGATAGGGTACATATTTTCAGTGAGGCAGCGAAGGGCAAGCGTGTACATTATTAGCGACGCAAATTAAGGCACTACGTCAACGGAGGAAGAAGGAGAAGAAGAGGAAAAAAGGGAGGAGACGAAGGAAAAAGGTGTCAGGTGGGAAGGATAAGACAGGTAGGTAAGGGAGAGGGAGAAGAGGATAACGAACACTGGGTAGATGATTGGGCATTAATGAACGTGGGGAGACAGCGTAAGGGGAGGAGGTAAGAATGCTGAAGGGATGAGGAGGAAGGTGTGCGTGTGTGCGTGCGTATGTGTGTATGTGTGGGTGGAAGATGGAGAGATGGAGGAACCAGTGTGTGAGAGAGGGAGAAAGGGAGGGATGAGAGGAGGAGAAGAAAAAGTATTAGTGGCCCTTGAGTGAAGACCTGGGATGAGGAAAGGAGGAGGAGGAAGAGGAGGAGGAGGATCGTTATGATTAAAACTTGGGGTTCATATCTTGGAGGCCATTCACTCATGCCATGGATCCTGAATACACGAATCCTTCAATCAATGACCTTCTTTTATATTCCTTCCTCCTCCTCCTCCTCCTCCTCCTCCTCCTCCTCCTCCTCCTCCTCGGCCGGGTTACGGGGCTCTTCAACATTTTCTCGGATCCGCTGACAGTCGCGAGATGGCAGAATTTAACGGATTAAGACACCGGAATCTTGACGCAGCGGAGCCTTAATTTATCCGCGGCGTTAGCGGTCGGGGAACACAGCTTTAGGGCGGGGCGACAGGGGCGGGGGGAGGGCGTGGCCGGCGTGAAGGAGGGGAGAAGAGGGAGAGGTAAATGGAGGGTATCGGATGGGGAGAATGGGGAAGGGTGGGGAGGTTAGGGCAGCTGGTGTCGTCTTTCTCTCAGTAATTACCGCTCTGTTTCTCCCCATTCACCTCGCCTTCCCCTCCTCCACGCCCCCGATATCCCCATCCACCCCCAGATTCCACCCTTCACCCTATCCACCCCAGATTTCACCCTGCACCCTACCCACCCCAGATTCCACCCTTCACCCTATCCACCCCAGACTCCACCCTGCACCCTATCCAACCTCTGGCACACCATCGATATAGCATTTGTTTTTCTTCTCATTTATCTCTTTTTTTTTCTCTTTTTTCATCCTGCTCCTGTATCTCCGCTCACCTGTGTCCTCCATAGGTTAGGTAACAACGCCCTTCACCTTGCCCCGTGCCGGTGTTTTTTTTTTCTACCTGTTACCTGCCCGGGACCTATTTTTTTAATCTGAGTTCTCATTTTCGCTGCTCTTCTAACATTTATCTTTGCCTCTCTCTTGTCTGTTGGCTTAATTCTCCTTTCTTCTGTCCTTTTAACTTCGTCTGCGCTTTCCTCTTCTGGTATCTTAGCCCTCCCAGTTATTGTTTTTCTCAACGTGTCTAATCTACATCCAGTATCGTTTTTTTCACGTATTTTTTCTCTTCTTTTTGTCCATTATATTGTCTCGTCTGTGTCTCTATCTGTATGCCATTCCAACCCACAGCGTCTTCTGCTCTTAAAGGTGTCTATGATCAATGCCTCCGAACTGTTTTGTTAAGTAAACTCGCCTTTTCCTTCCATCCACCTGCCCCGCTAACCTCGCCTGTCTTTCTCATCTTCCCTCCCATCCAAACCTTCAGCTGCCTTCTGCTCTCAACGTCGCCCGTGACCTATATTCTGCACACTCTTTCCTTTCGTTTTAATACTCCTTCTACTGCCTCTTCAATGTCAGCTGTACACCTCTTTTGCCGCCCCAGCCTCCAGCCAGTCCCCTGCTGCTCTCACCGTTGCGCAACCTAAAATCTATATTCTGCAATCGTTTCCTTCGCTTTAATGTTCTCGTTTTCCTGCACCTTTAAAGTCACCTGTCCTCTTCCTCCTCCTTTTTCCCCTCCTCCTCTTCCTCTTCCTCTTCCTCTGTTTGCCAGACCCAGACTCTTGCTTTTCTGTACCGACGAGCTATTCACCGACTTGCAATATGGATTTTCTTCCCTATTGGAGGGTTCTTTTATATACTTGTTTGTTCGTGTTTTTTACCTGTCTACTTTCTACCGCTGCACCAACAACTACCATCAACATTATTACTACTTCTACCACCACCAATAACTCCGCCAACGTCACCACCACCCTTCTCACAGCGCCCATTCCTCTCCGTCCGTCACAAACCATAGCCATGTGCAGCCTCGTCCCCCGTTTGGCCTTCCCCTGTCGCCGCCTCGAGCACAACATTCATCACTGCCTCGCCTTCCCGCTCTGACAACTATATTCTTCTCCCGTATCCACCAGCATCCTCCTCCGACTGCTCTGTTATGGCTCCTCCTCCTCCTTCTCCTCCTCTTCCTGTGTACTCAATATCCGTGCCTTCATCTCCTGGTTTCGACTTTCCGTCATTTCCCGTCATCCCGATGCCCTGGGGGTGACTTTCCCTTCCCTCTTCCCTTGTCTCCAGCTTGTTTGGTGTGTCGTGTCCCCCGGCGCGTCCTCTTCATTGATTTGTAGCTAGAGTGAATTATTCCTTGCTTAAAAATAGGTTAAATTATTATATTAGGTACTATTGCTTCACGTTAATAGTCTTTTCGATTATTGCATATCCGTTTTCCACTCATACCTGTTCCACCTCCACGTTTTCCTCGTCCTCGTCCTCCATCTTTTTCTCTCTATGAAGGTGTGAGTCTACCTCCAGTTGACTCTCGTTCCCCAGCACTCAAAGGGCGCAGTTAAAAGAAAAATGAGGCAAAGAAAAACAAAGTGACGCAGATGACTGGCAGTGTGTCGCTCTTTTTTGCTTCAGGTTCCCGTCACTTCCTCAACCCCTCGCCTTGCGTCCACCCCTTGTCCGTCACCCTCAGCTTGAATGTGAGTGTAAGTGACCAACTGGTGACATGAAGAGGTCGGCGAGAGAGAGAGAGAGAGAGAGAGAGAGAGAGAGAGAGAATAAATATAAATAATTGAGTAAAAACTTAAAGGTACAGTTAAAGGCAATGATGTAATAGAAAGTTTGTGTGTGTGTGGGGGGAGCTTTGACAGCTAAGAGAGTTGGTTAATCTATCCTAAATTTCATATACATATTCACTTTCCTGTTGGGTGGAATGCTTTTAAGAAGTTCAAGAATTTTTAACAAAGTACATCACACGATCACTCTGACATGCTTCAACGTTTCTTTTTTTATACACCGCTATTTTTAGGGTATAATGAGAAAGAGAAACCCTTTTGCCTAACTGACTTTAAAATAACAGCATAAAAATAAAACCGCCTAAACTTTGCAAACATAACATTACTTTCCTTTGATGAAGTCTTGGGGGACGCCACGCCTTGTTTAACTTAGTCGCGGCCTTAACTCCTGCCTGTGAGACCTGCATGAAGGAGTGGCTGATTGGCGCACACGGGAACTTTTAATGAGCTGTCACCAGATCAGCTAGAGACATGGGTGTGTGGAGGGCGCGGCGAGGGGGAAAGGAATGGGAGATTAGGGAAGTAAGGGTGAGGAGAGGGGAGAAGAAGTGGAGGAGAGGGAGGAAGAGGATTAGGAGGGAAGACGTGGGTGGCTGAGAAGGGCAACGATTAAGGAAGGGAAAGCCAAATGGAGGGAAGGGAACGAAAGGGAAGGATGGAGGGAAGTCGTGAGTGGCTCGGAAAGGCAGTGTCGAAGGGAAGGGAAGGGGGTCGGGAATGTGTGAAGTAAAAATGGAAAAGTAAAGGAAGGGAAGCGTTTGAGGCTTACCAGAGGAGGAAAGGGAAGGAGACGGAAGCTGGCAGAAGGAAAAGAAAGCGATGGGAAGAAAATAAAGGGAAAGGCAGAACGGAATGGGAAATCAGAACTTCGCAGATTTTTTAATACAATGCTGGATAATGACTGTGTTGAGAGAGAGAGAGAGAGAGAGAGAGTGGATCAGGTGGACGGGGGGGGGTAGTGGAGAGGGGAAGGGGGTAGAAGAGTGGGTCAGGAAAAGTGAATGAGTGTTTGATCAGCGACTCCTTTGATTGAAGCCTCTCTGCACTGCCCAGGGAGAGAGAGAGAGAGAGAGAGAGAGAGAGAGAGAGAGTGAGAGTGAGTCGACCCAACCTTCTGAGCGACACTTCAGTCTTAGTAAATTTTCCTTTTGTTCTCAGGTGGAGCGAAAAACTTAAGTCTTCCTCCTGACAGTGTGTGTGTGTGTGTGTGTGTGTGTGTGTGTGTGTGTGTGTGTGTGTGTGTGTGTGTGTGTGTGTGTGTGTGTGTGTCCATGCCCGTGCCTCTCTTGCGACCTGATTATGTTTCTGTCTCCGTCTGTCTGTCTGTCCGAGTTTCTGCGCTTCTTCCTCTCTTTCCTCCTTCCTTGAGTGTTGTTTTCCTTCTCATCTCCGTCGTCGTGGAAATGTTATTCTTTGCCTTTTCTTTGTTTTTTTTTTCTTTTCTTATATTCCGCTCCCTCACTGTTTGCCTCGTTTTTTTTTTTTTGTCTATTTTCACCTCTTCCCTATCATCATTTTTTTTTGTCTTCTTTTATACCCTCTCATCTCCTTTCCCTTCCTTCCTCTTCAGATTTATTTCTCCAACCTTCAATCTTTTTTTTTTTATAATTTCGTTACTTATTTTTCTTCAGTACATTCTTCTTCATCTCTTACGTTGTTATCCTCTTATTCCTTATCGTCTTCCTCACCCACCGTCTTTTCTACTCTCTCTCTCTCTCTCTCTCTCTCTCTCTCTCTCTCTCTCTCTCTCTCTCTCTCTCTCTCTCTCTCTCTCTCTCTTCTATTCTTCCCTCTTTCTTTGTGTCGTTTTCTTCCCTCCTCGTAACTTTCTCCTCTCCCTCTTTACTCTACTCTGAAGGTCTTAAATTTATCACTTCCTTCCTGACTTCCTTCCTCTCCTCTTTCTTCTGTTTCCTTACGTTCCTTTTTCCCCTCCCTTCCTCCCTTCATTTATTTTATAGTTCCATCGTTTGGTCATCTTTTTATTTTTTTCCTTTTTTTTTCCTTATTTTTCCCTCCTTGCATTCTTTTTTTAGTCTTTTTTCCTTCCTTCCATCTCTTCCTTCCTTTGTTCCCTCGTTCCTTCTTTCGTTCCCTTCCCTCCTCCTTTCCTTCTTTCCTGCCCATCTTCCTTTCCTTCATTATTCATTCTTTGTCATTTCTTCGCCCGACAAAGCCACTTCCCGTTTTATCTCCATAATTCCTCTTCTCCACATTTGCCTCATTATCATATTATTTCCTCCTCCCTCCTTTATCATCTCCATCCTCCGCCGGTCTTCTTTATGCTTCCTTCTCATGCCACTCATCCCTCGGCCTTCCTTCCGCTTTCTGCTTCCCATCAATTTCCTACCTTACTCAATAACTCACTCACTGATTCACTCACTCACTCACTCACTCACTCACTCACTCACCCATTGTGTGTTCATGCGGTTTCAGTAGCATTTTCGTAG
>NC_066543.1:8039345-8051845 GCF_024679095.1 Eriocheir sinensis
GTGTGTGTGTGTGTGTGTGTGTGTGTGTGTGTGTGTGTGTGTGTGTGTGTGTGTGTGTGTGTGTGTGTGTGTTCTTATCTCTTAGTTTCCCAATCGTTTTCTTCTTCTTTGCTTTTCCCGTTTTCTTTCCTTGCCTTTTCTTTTTTTCTAATCTGCTCCGTTTTCCTTATCTCCTGTCTCTCCCTTCCTTCCCTCCTTCCTCCTCCATTTTTCCTCTGATTGTATTACTGTTTGATCTCTCTCTCTCTCTCTCTCTCTCTCTCTCTCTCTCTCTCTCTCTCTCTCTCTCTCTCTCTCTCTCTCTCTCTCTCTCTCTCTCTCTCTCTCTCTCTCTCTCTCTCTCTCTCTCTCTCTCTCTCTCTCTCTCTCTCTCTCTCTCTCTCTCTCTCTCTCTTTCTCTCTTTCCCTCCTTTTTCTCTCCATTTGTTTCTTCATCGTCGTGTGTCTTACCTCCCTTCCTTCTCCCCCTCCTCTTCCTCCTTCACTCCAACTTTCCTCACTCATTGTCTGTTTTTTCTCTCCTCCTCCTCCTCTTTTCCTCCATATCTCTTCTCCTTCTTCCCTTACATCATATCTCTTCATCCCTCCCTTCCTCTCTCTCTCCCTTCCACCCTCCCTCCTGTGTTTGAGAAGAGGGAGGAAAGCAGTTCAACAGGTGAGGATCAAAGGAGGTAATCTGAGGTCCTGGAGGAGTGTTTCTCTCCCTCCCCTCCTCCCTTCTTCCTCCCTCCCTTCCTTCCTTCCAATCCACATTTCCCTTCCCTCTTTTTTACCTTCTCTCCGTCCGTTCGTCCTCTCTATTTTTATCATTTTATCTTCTATTTCCTTTATTTCCTTCGTCCTTTCCTTCCTTCCTCCCTTTATTCCTTCATCCCTCCCTTCCTTCCTTCCTTCCCTTATTCCTCCCTCCCTCCCTTCCTTTATTCCTTCCTCCCTCCCTCCCTTCCTTTATTCCTCCCTCCCTCCCTCCCTCACTCCCTTCTTTCCTTCCTTCCTTTATCCTTCCTCCCTCCCTTCCTGACTTCCTTCCTTCCTTCCTTCCTTCCTTCCTTCTTTCCTTTGCTTATTCCTATATTATTGTACCTTCCTTCTTTCCTTTATATAAATTCTCTTCTCGTTTCCACTTCCCGTTATCCTCTCGCTTTCTCGTTCTCTCCCTCTCTCTGTCTCTCTAATGCCTTCATCTTCTCTCAGTTATCTTCTCCTCTTCCTCTTCATCCTTCTCTTGCTCTTAGTCTTCCTTTCCATCCATTCTTCCCTCTTCTCATCTTTCTCTTCTCCTCTCTTTCTCCCTTCCTATTCTTACATATCAATCCTCCCTTTCCTTAATCTCCTTCCCTTTCCTTAAATTCCCTCCCTTTCCTTAATCTCCTTCCCTTTCCTTAATTTCCCTCCCTTTCCTTAATCTCCTTCCCTTTCCTTAAATTCCCTCCCTTTCCTTAATTTCCCTCCCTTTCCTTAATTTCCCTCCCTTTCCTTAATTTCCCTCCCTTTCCTTAATTTCCCTCCCTTTCCTTAATCTCCTTCCCTCTCCTTAATTTCCCTCCCTTTCCTTAATCTCCTTCCCTCTCCTTAATTTCCCTCCCTTTCCTTAAATTCCCTCCCTTTCCTTAATTTCCCTCCCTTTCCTTAATTTCCCTCCCTTTTCTCAATTTCTCTCCCTTTCCTTAATTTCCCTCCCTTTCCTTAATTTCCCTCCCTTTCCTTAATTTCCCTCCCTTTCCTTAATTTCCCTCCCTTTCCTTAATTTACCTACCTTTACTTAATTTCCCTCCTTTCCTATTCCCTCCCTTTCCTTAATTTCCCTCCCTTTCCTTAATTTCCCTCCCTTTCCTTAATTTCCCTCCCTTTCCTTAATTTCCCTCCCTTTCCTTAATTTCCCTCCCTTTCCTTAATTTCCCTCCCTTTCCTTAATTTCCCTCCCTTTCCTTAATTTCTCTCCCTTGCTGTTTACTTTTCTTCCTTGTTGGTGTTTTTTGCTCCCTTTCTCTTCTTTGTTTCCATCCTTTATTATGTTCTCTCTCCTTCCTTCTTTTTTTTCTCTCTATTGTCTTTCCTCCTCCTCCTCTTGCCTTTGTTGTGTCTTCCTCTCCTCATCTTTCTTCTCCTCCCTCATCTATTGTCTCGTGTGTTTTTTTTCTCTTCTTTAGTCTTCTCCTCCCTCTTCTCTGTTATTCCTCTCCTCGTCTCCTTTGTTTCCCTCCTCCGTCTCCTTCTTCTCCTCCTTCTCCTTTTGTCCCGGCTGTGTTTGTATTATTTTCTCCTCCTTCTCCTTCTCCTTCCTGTTGCTCTTCTTCTCTTTCACATTGTTTCTCTCCTCCTCCTTTTCCTCCTCCTCCTCCTCTTCCTCTTCCTTCGTCTCTTATTGTCTCCCTTCTTTTTGTTTTGATTTCTTCTTCTTCGACTTCTCCTCCTCCTTCTCCTCCCTGTTGCTCTTCTTCTCTTCCACATGGTTAATCTCCTCTTCCTCTTCCTTCGTCTCCTATTCTCTCCCTTATTTTTGCTTTGATTTCTTCTTCTTCAACTTCTCCTCCTCCCTGCTCCTCTTCATCTTTTCCACATGGTTTCCCTTCTCCTCTTCCTCTTCCTTCTCTTATTGTTCCTCTTATTTTTATTTTGACTTCTCCTCCTCCTCTTCCCTGTTCCTCTTCTCCATATTGTGTCTCGCCCTTCTCGTGTCCTGCTGGCAATCTCCTTAACTGGTTGTCTGTTAATGGAAAAGCAACAAGCCGCGTGTTTACGAAATAATACCTTAATGAACACAGCTATCAGGTTACTATCTATCTATCTATCTGCTTATTAATCGATCTATCTACCTATATGTCTATGTCTTCATTTCTCCCTTCCATCCTCCTTTTGTTATCTTTTCCTTGCTTATTTTCATGTCTTCCTTCTTCTTTCCTCTTACCTTTTCTCCCTCATCTATTTCCCCCATTCTTCCTCTTCTCTCCCTCCCTCCATATGCATCTTATTTTTTTCCGTTCTCTACCCTCATCCCTCCCTCCTTTCTCCTTTATCTTTCGTCTTCTCTCTTTCCCCTTCATCACCTTCCTTCCTCTCTTCTCTCCTTTCCTCTTCTCCTTTCCCTCCCATCTTTTTTTGGTTATATAAGGGACGGGAGCTATTTTCCTCCACCCCTCCCATTATTTTCCCTTCTTCCCCTTCAAAGTGGGCTATGAGATTATAAAAATTCCTCCACCCATTCCTCCTCCCTCCTCTTCTCTCCCTCCCTCCTTCCTTCCCTTCCCTTTCCTCCCTTCCCATTCTCCCTCCCGTCCTTTGTTCTCCCTTTCTGTCTACGGGAAGCCTGGAATGTGGGCTGAAAGGTGGTGAAAGTGATATTGGAGAGGAGGTGGAGGTGGAGGTGGAGGTGGAGGTGGAGAAGGAGAAGAACAAGGATAAGGAGAAGGAGAAGAAGAAGAAAAAAATTAAAAAAGAAAGATGGAAAGAAGTTACTCCATTAAGACACCCCGTAGTACTAATGAGAGAGAGAGAGAGAGAGAGAGAGAGAGAGAGAGCACTCTGTGGAACGTAATAATTAAACAGTGGAAGTAAATACAGGATACAAAGAGAGAGAGAGAGAGAGAGAGAGAGAGAGGGGACCACCACCAAGTTGAATGAATTGAAGAGAGTGAGGAAAAAGTGGTGCATGGGAAAGAACAAAGAGGAGGAGGAGGAGGAGGAGGATAACAAGGGAGTGAGTGAATTGTTCGTGTTCCAATCGAGAGAAGGAGAAATAGAGAGAAAGCGAGCAGTGGAAGGGATGGAGAAATAAAAAAAAATGAAGAGGAGGAGGAGGAGGAGGAGGAGAAGGAAGGGGAGGAGGAGGAAGGAAGTAAAGAAAATAAGAGGAGATATGATTGCCAAGAGAGACAGAAAAAAATAACATACTGTGTAATTTTTTGCTGAATGATGAACGAGAGAAGTTGTTTGGGATGTTTTATCGGGACAGATGTGGACAGATAGATAGATAGATAAAGAGAGAAAGAGAGAGAGAGAGGGTGGATAGATAGACAGATAAAGATAGATAAAGAGAGAAAGAGAGAGAGAGGGCTGGATAGATACACAGATATATATATATATATATATATATATATATATAGAGAGAATTAAAGAAAGGTGTATGATAAAACATGAGTAATCGTCGTACATAAACACACACACACACACACACACACACACACACACACACACACACACCAAAAAAAAAAGTGAAAGAAAACAACCAGAGCGGAGTATAAAAAAAAAAAAAAATACAGTAAAAAACATGTATAACAAAGTACATCGTTGCCTTACATATGTACTTCAGCTTCTCGTTTTTCCCCTCGACGCTATACATCTCAGCCTTAGCAGCAGCAGGAGGAGGAGGAGGAGGTGGAAACTTGTTAATAAATCGCTCTTCCTCTGCCCCGTCTTTTCCCATCCTGCCCCGCCCCGCCCCGCCCCGCCCCGCCCCTCAGTACACCCTCGCCGACTTACTGATAAAAAACTCGTGTGAATTACGCTCCTCTATTTCGTGTTCGTTCAAGGAGAGAAGAGGAGAGGAGGGAAGAGAAAAGGGGAGGAGATGGGAGGAGAGAGGAGAAGAGAAGAGAGGAGAGGAGAGGAGAGGGGAGGAGAGGCGTGGAGAGGGGAGGAGAGGCGTGAAGCGCGTGCAGATGGAAAAGTTAGAGAATAATATATAGAAACTGTGAAAAGGAGAGAGACAGAAGGAGATAAATAAGGGTTCAAGAGGAGATTTAGAGGAAAGATGAGGAGAGAGAAACGAAGGGTGAAAGGCGAATCAGCAGGAGAGGATATAAATGAAAACAAAAGAAAAGGATGGGATAAAGAGAAATAGGGGAAGGATGGGAGGAGGGCGAACTATCAAAATGAAGTAGAAAGAGAAGAAGAAATGAACGAGAGAGGGAGGGAAAAGGATAGGAGAGGAAAGGGAGTTAGGCGGAAAAGAAAAGAGAGAAAGGAGATGGAGATGGAAGGAGGTGAGAGAGAGAGAGAGAGAGGGGGGGGGGGGGAGTGAGTGTAAGAAGAGAGGGCGAGCGCGTGGGTAGAGAAGAGGGAAGTGCGGGAAAGAGGGCAACAGTAAGAGGAGGAAGTATGGAAGAAGAGGAGATAGTTGAGTCATGAAGGAAAAGGAGATAGAAGGAAGAGATTGGAAGGAAAGAAGAAAGTCTCGAAAAGAATGAGAAGGAAAGAGAAAGGCAGAGTGAAATGTTAGAATAGAGAAGCTATGAGGGAAAGGAGATAGAAGGAAGAGATTGGAAGGAAAGAAGAAAGTATCGAAAAGAATGAGAAGGAAAAAGAAATCCAGAGTGAAATGTTAGAATAGAGAAGCTAGGAGGGAAAGGAGGGAGAGAGAGAGAAGGAAAAGGGGAGAAGACAGAAGGAACAGATAGGAAGGAAAAAGGAAACTGAGGAAAGAAATGAGGAGAGAGAAAAGGAGAGCCAGAATAGGGGAGCTAAGAGGGAAAGGAAGGAGAGTGAGAGAGATGGAAAAGGGAGGAAGAAAGGGGAGATTGTAAGGAATGAAGAAAGTGTTGAAACGAAAGGACGGGAAAGAGAAAAGTAGAATGAAAAGCTAGAATAGAGAAGCTAGGAGAGAAAAAGGAAGGAGAGAGAGAGAGAAGGGAAAGGGAGGAGGAAAGAAAGAAGAGATTGGAAGGAAAGAGGAAACTATGAAAAGGAATAAAAGGGAGAGAGAAAAGGAGAATTAAACGCTAGAATAGAGAAGCTAGGAGGTAAAGGAGGGAGATAGAGAGAAGGTAATTTTGAGAGGGATGGGAAGGCGAAGGAAGAAAGGAGGTAGGAAGCGAGGGAGCGAAAAGAGGGAAAGAAAAAAAAGATAACAAGGTTCATTATAGGAGAAGAAAAAAAGGAAAGGAAAGAAGAAAGGAGAAGGGAAATAAGCAAGAAGGAGCGAGGTGCGAAGGAGATAATTAGAGTAGAGGAGAAGAAAAGAGGAGAGAAAGGTATTAATAAGAGGGAAGGGAAAGTAAAGATAAGAGAAGGGATAGACAGATTAAAGAGAAGGAGAGGAAGGGGGAGATAAAAGCAAATACTGAGAAGGGAAGGGGAGATAAGGGATATGAGAGAGAGAGAGAGAACTGTGAAGGAATGAGGGAGGAGGAGGAGGAGGAAGGAATGTATGAGAGAGTGAGTTTAAGAGAGGGGGAGGAAAGACTTAATTAGAGAGAGAGCACAGTGTGGTTAGCGATGGGTGATAAATGGAAGAGAGAGAGAGAGGGAAGAGAATAAACAGAACTGAAGGAGGAGGAGGAGGAGGAGGAGGAGGAGGAGGAGGAGGAGGAGGAGGAGGAGGAGGAGGAGAAGGAGGAGGAGGAGGAACGTGACTGTCTGAAAAGTAGCTTCGTGCCTTGCAGAGAGAGAGAGAGAGAGAGAGAGAGAGTGAGAGTGAGAGTGAGAGACCACTTAAGAGGATAATAATGCAAAAAACGACTCCTGCTTCTCGGCCAAAGGAATTAAAGAGCCTCTCCATTTTCTGATCTGGGCTTCTTTTTCTCCTTCCTTTCCTCCAATCCTCTTATTCACGCTTCCCAAAATATTTCCGGTCTTTCCTCCCTCCCTCCCTCCCTCCCTCCTTGGTGTTTTCCTTCCTTCTTTCCTCCACCCGCCTCTCCTTCATTTCCTCTCCACTTCCCGCCTTTGTTTCCGATCTCCGCTTCTTTCTTCCTTTCTTTCCTTTCCTCCCTTTGGTTTTACGATTTCCATACCTCCAAAATTTCCTCCATTCCTTCTTCTCTTCCTTCTTTTCTTTCCCTTCCTTTGATTTTACTTTTTCTTACCTCCAAAATTTCCTCCATTGCGTCTTCTCTTCCTGTATACTTTTCTTTCCTTTATATTTCACTCCCTTCCTGTTTCTCTCCAACTCCTCTTTCTTTCTTCCTTTTCTCCCATCCTTCCTTTTTATTTCATCTCTGCTTTTTAACTTTCTCCCCTTTCTTTCTCCCTCCCCATTTCACTCTTTCAAACTCCTTATTCTTCATTCTCTCCCTTTCTCCCTTCTATTTCACTCCATATTTTTCCCTCCAACTCTCATCCTTTCTTTCTCCCTTCCTCCCTCCCACCAATCACTCCTCCTCTCCTTCCCTTCACTCTAGGATACGCAAGGATATAGGAGACTACAAAAGGTCAGGCGTCCCACACACTGCAGCTCCTTTATGGGTTATTCACGAGCGCCCCCCCCCCCCTCCCCTCCCCTCACCATCCATGAATATATCTCGCCTCGATTTAAATATTTTAGTCGCATTTGTATGAACTATATATATCCGCCTCTCTCCCTCCCTCCCTCCCATTTTGTCCTTTCTCTGTTCTCTCAATTTATTTTGTTTTGATCCTCCTTTCCATGCAACTCATATTTCTCTCTCTCTCTCTCTCTCTCTCTCTCTCTCTCTCTCTCTCTCTCTCTCTCTCTCTCTCTCTCTCTCTCTCTCTCTCTCTCTCTCTCTCTCTCTCTCTCTCTCTCTCTCCCCTCCTCCGTCCTTGTTTCCCCCTCCTCCGTTCTTTCAATTTCCTTTTATTTCCTCATTCCTTCACGGCAACTTTCTCTCCCTCACTCTCTCTCTCTCTCTCTCTCTCTCTCTCTCTCTCTCTCTCTCTCTCTCTCTCTCTCTCTCTCTCTCTCTCTCTCTCTCTCTCTCTCTCTCTCTCTCTCTCTCTCTCTCTCTCTCTCTCTCTCTCTCTCTCTCTCTCTCTTTCTTCTCTTTCTCTTCTTCCTCTTTTTTTTTCCTTCTTTCTTCCTCTCATTCCTTCTCATACCCTTTCTTCCTCCCTCCCTCCCTCATTGGTTCTTCTTCTTCTTTTCTTTCAATTTCCTTTTTATTCCCTGTTTCATTATTGGTAACTCTTCCTCCCTCCTTCCCTTCCTCTCTCCCACCGATGTCTCCTCCTTCATTTCCTTATTGCCTCCGTTTTTTTTTTCATTTTTTCCTTTTCATTCCAAACTATATTATTTTCCTTCCAGTTCCGCTACCTATTTCACTCCCTCCCTCTCCTTCCCTGTCCCTTCCTCTAACGCCCTGACATCATCTCCCTTCCTCCTTCCCTCTCATTCCTTCCCTCCCTCCTTCCCTCCCTCTCTTCTTCCCTCTTATTCCTTCCCTCCCTCCCTTCTTCCCTCTCATTCCTTCCCTCCCTCCCTCCTTCCTTCCCTCTTATTCCTTCCCTCCCTCCTTCCTTCCCTCCCTTCCCCTCCCTCCCGCTCTCTCGATTCCTTCATCCCATTACATACTCGCCTTTCAGAACTTTCCAACAGTTTAGAGAGAAGGGGACGGCAAAAAAGCGCTCCCCATTACGTCAGCTCATTTCCACTTAATGTTCCCCTTTAATGGACGTCCCTTAATGCCACTTACCACCCATTAACTTCCATTATCCTCGTAGTAACTCCCAACCCCTTCCTCTCCCTCCTTCCCTTGCCGCTCTCTCCCGACTTCGATGCTCCAGAGGCAGTGAGGAGGTGGGTTTCTGTGCCCATGTCAGCGTTCATAGACACTTTTTTCTGTTCCTCTTCGCTGTGTTATGTGTCTCCCTCCAGAATTAGGTCACTGGGGTAGATAGGGAGGGTAGGTGGAGAGGGGAGTGTGCCAGAGGAAGGTAGGAGAGATGATTGGACGGGATTAGAAGGGAGAAGAATTGGAAAGGAAGGGAAGGAGAGAGACAGGAGAGGATAAGACGTGGCTAAGAAAGAAGGAATGGAAGGGAAGTGAGCGGAAAGGAGGAAGAGGAGAGGAGATAGGAAGAAAAGTGTGAGAAGAAAGGAGAAAGAGGAACGGAGAGAGGGAGGAAGGTGAGAGAAGAAAGGAGGAAGGGAAACGGAGAGAGGAAGGAAAGTCTGAGAAGAAGGGAGAAAGAGAATCGGAGGGAGGGAGGGAGGAAAGTGTGAAGAAGGGAGGAAAGAGGAACGGAGAGAGAAGGAGGAAAGTGAGAAGGAAGAAGGAGGAGAGGCAAGGAAGAAGAGGAGATGGTAAGGAATAGAATTAAGGAGAAATTGGTATAGAGATGGAAGAATAATATGGAGGAAGGAGGGAGGGAGGGAGAGGGTGCATAAGGAAGGGAATTAGGGTGAGATTGGTATTGAGGAAAGCTAGATGGAATATGATAGGAAGGGAGAGAGAGGGAGGGAGGGAGGGAAGGAGGAAGGGCAAGGAAAGACGGTGAGGAAGGGAGCTGGAGACAGTGAGATATGTGTGTGTGTGTGTGTGTGTGTGTGTGTGTGTGTGTGTGTGTGTGTGTGTGTGTGTGTGTGTCTGAGATGAATGGTCTGTTTGCCCTCTTTGTTTTGGATATATATTACTTCTGTTGCTGATGTTTTGGCGTTTCTTCTTATTTTTATTGTTATTGTTTTCCTATCTCTATTCATTCTGGCAAAGCGATTCGAGTCCATGGCTAACCGGAGACAGTAGAATCGTATCGTCTTTCACGCGCTGGCCCTTGTCCATTAACGAAAGAAAGGAGAGGGAGGGGAGAGGAGGAGGGGGGGGAACCTTGTATTAAATCGATGAGCTAAGCAACGCCCTCCATGGTTTTTTTTTCTTCTGTTTGTGTTAAGGAAAGAGGTTAGAGAGGAGCCGAGTGATATAATGGTGGAAATACTAAGAACAACTACTACTTCTACTATCACTACTACTACTACTACTACTACCACCACTACTACTACCACTACTACTACGTCCACTACCACTATCACTCCAAATTGCCTTGTTCATTATCATATCTGTTGGCCTTTGGGACGCGACGAGGCGATTTTCACTGTCAGGTTAAACGTTGGGGGGGGGGGGGGAGAGAGAGAGAGAGAGAGAGAGAGAGAGAGAGAGAGAGAGAGAGAGAGAATTTTCCTTATTTCCTGTCTTTTGGCCAAACTAGATTTTTTTGTGTCGTCCTCCTCCTCCTCCTCCTCCTCCTCCTAATCCTCCTCCCGAGCTAGTCATGTCCCTTCATTACCACGATTACCTCCCTCGAGACGGTCATTATGAGGTAAGGACTTTTCCCTTCTATTAAGTCTGCCTAATGTCATTGTCTTATCTGTCTTCCTCACTCCCGCCTCCTCCTCCTCCTCCTCCTCCTCTTTCAAGAAATAGAAATAACGGTTTGCCCATTCAAGCGAAGCAATGTAGTACAGACAATGGGACGAGTTTCTCCTCAATCCGAGTCATCCGCCATTGGAACAACTTTCATTCACAAGTAGTAAATGCGAATACCATCAACTCCTTTAAAATTCGAATTGACTGTTATTTCGTTGCGTCAGGAGTAAATTGAATACCGAGGTGCTTTCATCTGCTCTAAGGGTTCCGAGTGATTGTCGAGCAGATTAAATCACCAACGCGGGCAACCTCGTAATGAACCAATATAAGCTTTCTGTTGCCTGCATTTTCGTTTTTCCATGTTTCCTCCTCCTCCTCCTCCTCCTCCTCCTCCTTCCGGTCTGTCAGCCACTTCATCATGTCATTTTACCTCCTCCTTTCCGCTCTTCTTCCTCATCTTTCATGCCTGCTCGATTTCCTTGTCTCCGTTTTCTTCCTCCCACCTTCTCTTTACTTTATTTTATAGTCGTACTCCTTTGTCAGTGCTCCTCCTCCTCCTCCTCCTCCTCCTCCTCCTCCTCTTCGGCAACCTCAGTCTAGTTTCACGGTCCAGTGTCTTGCGTGCCCCGGGAAGTGTCAAGCGCTGCATATTAGTGGTATTATTGGCAACACTACGACCAGAGTGGATTGATCGCTCCTCTCCCTCCTCTCGCGCCCACTCTCACTCACCCTCCCCTCCTTCACCCCCCCTCCCTCCTCCTCCTCCTCCTTCACCTTCACTCTCTCTTCCTTCTCCTCCTCTTCCCTCCTCACCCTTCATTCACTCTCCACTTACTCCACTCCTTCCAGCTAATCATTCACCCATCTCTGATCACCTGACACACACACACTCTCTCTCTCTCTCTCTCTCTCTCTCTCTCTCTCTCTCTCTCTCTCTCTCTCTCTCTCTCTCTCTCTCTCTCTCTCTCTCTCTCTCTCTCTCTCTCTCTCTCTCTCTCTCTCTCTCTCTCTCTCTCTCTCTCTCTCTCTCTCTCTCTCTCTCACTCTTGTTTTGCTCCAATGCCAGATAGTTACTGTCCTCTGCTCCCCTCTCTTCCTTCTTCCTCCTCCTTCCTTCCTTCCTTACTTCCTCTCTTCCTTCCGCACTAATTCTTCTCCCCTCTTCCTCTCTCCTTCTTGTATATTTTGCGCCTTCAAATAATTTCTGCCTCGCCCTCTTCAGTTGGCTATTCTTCTTGTTGTTGTTCTTTCTTGTTTTTCTTATTTTCATGTTCTCCTTTCTGTTGTTCTCTTCTATTTTTCTTTTATGTTTTTTTTCCTCTTCTATTTCTTGTCTTCCCATTCATTCATTTTGTTATCTCTGTCCCTTTTCTTCAATCTCTATTTCTCCCCATTTTCCTTTCTTTATCTGCCTTTCCTCTCCATTTTTCTTTAATTTCTAGGTATATTTTTGCCTCCCATCTTCTGTTTTTCTTTAATTATCTAGTTTTTTTTTCCAATATTAATGAATTTTCTCCCCTCTGTCTTGTGCCATTCTAAGCTATAATTATTTCTCTGCCCCTCTCCCCCCCATTCTCTCTCTCTCTCTCTCTCTCTCTCTCTCTCTCTCTCTCTCTCTCTCTCTCTCTCTCTCTCTCTCTCTCTCTCTCTCTCTCTCTCTCTCTATCTATCTATCTATCTCTATCTCTTACATTTACGCTTCCATATCCTATCTTCTATTCCTTCCTTCCTTCTTTCCTTCCTCCGTTCTTTCTTTCCTCTCTTCCTAACATCCTTCCCATTCTTCCTAATTGTTTCCCGTGTCTCCCATTCTCCCCTCCTCTTCTTTTCCACACACATCCAAAGCTAAAGCCGCTTCTGCCTTCTCTATCTTTTTCTTTTTATTTCCCTAGTAAAAAATATCAAGGCATCTTCATCTTCGTAGTCGTCGTAATCGTCATCTTCGCTGTCACTTTCGTTGTTTGTCCTTTCCCCCCTCACCCCTTTTTTTTTTTTTGTATTTCTTCTCTTAACTTTATCTAGACTACCCTAATAATTTCGTAGTCTCAAGATGGCGTGGCTGAAAGGAGACTAATAATAATAATAATAATAATAATAATAATAATAATAATAATAATAATAATAATAATAATAATAATAATAATAATAATGGTAATAATAATAGTAATACCAGTGATCACAAAAATACCAATGATCAAAGGCAAGAAATCCTCCGAAATTAATAAAAGAAGAAAGAAAGAAAAAGGTGAATCTTCTCAAGTCAAGACCAGAGGGTGAAAAGGAGATGGAGATGAGGAGGAGGAGGAGGAGGAGGAGGAGGAGGAGGAGAAGAGTGAAAATAAGAAAAAAGAAGACATAGGAGGTGGTGGCTAAAAGGAAAAAGGAGTGGGAGGGTGAAAAGAAGATGAAGAGGAAGAGGAGGAGGAGGAAGAGGAAGAAGTGGAGGAAAAGAGAGACCGGAGA